>NC_143012.1:130865261-131034526 GCF_055824585.1 Amblyomma mixtum
TTCCGTTGACGCAGCCAGGCGCATTTATTCCACATACTAAGTGAAATCTGTGGACAAGCGAGCTCATTTAAAGACAGATGCGGTTGGGTAGGGCTCACTATTTAAGACGGTTCATGGACTCCTCAACGTGCTGGTGTCTAGAGAGAGAGGACCTCGCGTAGAAAAAGCGGGTGCGATGCGCTTTCGCTCGGGCATGAATTGCGTTTTCACCTGCGGTGGAGCGAAGCGGAGAAACGCTGTAATAGGTGAAGAACACGACGTCTGGGCCCTCATTCTCGGCGTCGTAAGCGCCATCGCCCGCTTACCGCCAAAGACTGATGCTGAACGAGAAGCTGGAACTCTCAGCAACGTCCAGCATATCCTAAAGGTATCCAGCAGATGACGCACTGCTGTGAGGAGGGTTCGAAGCCTGCGCTAGCGCAAGGAAATGAGCTTGAAATTGAAATTGAAAAGATTTATTTGAGCAGAGCAGTTACAGCATCTGCTGCAGGGGCAGAGGCTAAAGGCTGTGGCGCCTGACGAGGCCTCTGTCCCTCTGCAGTCGACGGAAGCGCAATACAAATTTCAGCATAACAAGAAAGTAAGTCACATAATTAAAACAAATATGGGTAAAATATGCCATTATAATCACAACATTAGCACAGTATGATAAGTCCAAAAATATGCAAGGATATTATACAGAGATTTTGTTCAGTATACAATACATTGAAGGACACTTATAACAAAAATAAAGTGAAAAACCATGGTACAAGCGAAGGATACATCCTGTGTATCCATGTCATAGGCACTCGTCACTCCCCGTACAAAACACCTGAAATTATTAGGACATTTTTAATGTGCTTTTTGAATGTGCTAATATTAGATGCGAAATTCAAGTTACCTTCAAGTTTATTAAGAATTGAAGCGATTTGATAAGGAACTGTTTGTTTACCATAATTGGTTCTAGTTTTTGGCATGCGTCTTTTATTGTGTCGGAAAGGATATGTAGAGTTTTCTTCCCTGTCGCAAATGTGCAGCTTCCGAAGTTATAAACTGAAGTAGTTTATAGTAGTATAGCTGGTCAGCCCTCAGCATTTTATATTTTAAGAACAAAGGAGAAGTTTGTAGGAGCTGGTAACGTCCATAATAATTTTCAGCTTCGTTTAGAAGAACTGCAGATTGGGCTAGTTGGTGTAGATTCATAGTGATGGTTCAACAGCGCAAACACACACACAAGATGGAGACAAGACACACACAGCGCTGAACTTACAACTGATTTTTTGTTAGGAAGAAGCATGTCATAATATACACACACGAAAACAACACACATGAAAAAACAGCGCACATGCGCAATGTCAACAATCTCATAGTACTAGAAAAGGTAAAAACCGCTTTAAAAGCACGTGTGTACCCACAGAACCACTATACACTGTGTAGCATTTACATTTCCCTTACAGATAATGTTACAGATGGCGCACTCACGCACCCTTTATCTGTCCTGTTAATGTGAAAGGCTTCAGCAATTTCTCTAGTGCGCTGGTCAGAATGACAAAACAACACATCAGTATCACCAAAAAAGGCGTGCATTTGCATGTGAAACAATGCTTTCCTAGGTTTGTTTCCTTGTTCTTTAAAGAATTAGCGTGCTCCTTGAGCCGCACGTTAATACAGCGGCCAGTCTGGCCGATGTAGGTTAGGCCACTTGGACTGCGTAGCAGCCCTTCGCGCGTCGTGTATCAAATCTCTGCGCCTGCCATGCCGGCAGCTGTGCCGCTGGACGAGTCTAGACCCGCGAAGGTGTGTCCACAGCTGCAGGTTCATGCTGTCGCCCAGGACGGCCGGTCAGGTCAGTGGACACCAGAAAAGGGCGTTACTAAGCACGAAAACTGCTTGGAGGCGGTGGCACGTGAATAAAGCACCAAGGTCCTATTCTGGTAAGCCTGATGGGAAAGCCGCCTGAAGCTCTCTGTGAAGCCATGCCTGACTCAAGCGGGGGAATTCGGTGCCATTTTCGCGAGTCGATGCGTCACCTGTGAGCAGTCCTTGAATGGGCTACATGTTTTCTGGAATGCTTTTAAATCTGATATCTACTTCGTGAGATTTGTAACGGTGAGCTATGAGCCCCTATCACTTTGGTTTTTAACTCTGTAGGCCTAAGAAATGACCTCATGGTCATGGTAACGTGCGCCCGCCAAGCCGCCACCATCGCTAAGCCTTGCCGTTCGTTCTTCGTACGTGCTCCAGTTGTGGCTTAGTGTTTTGGGCGCCAGGATCAGCTGGGGGAAGTGTTCGATTAGAAACCCACCGCTTCACATATAAGGTACAAATATCGCTGGCCCTATGCGTGGCTTCTGGTAGGGGTGCGCGCTTGCAGGAATCCCCGTAAATCCTTTTCGGCGGCGACCGGCAGAGGTTGTTCCTGCATCCTCGTGCTGCGGTTGCGTTAGCTTGCCATTGAACGATCGATTTAGCGTTCCGGAAGGCATGCGGTCAGCACAGGCGTCCGTCCTCTCCGGCGTTGGGCGAAGCAATCTCAACTTCTGTGTGGGCGTGTGGCTCTGGACTACGGCCGGATTATAACTGGATTGCAGCTATTGGCTGTTTTCACCCTAAGGCTTTCTCTCGGTCGAATAGCCCTTGTCTGTGAGTCAGTTCGTGCTGTCCCCGTCTGACCTCGATGAACCGTGTATAAACTGCACAGCATAACAGTCATGATTCAGCATTACCCAACAAGACTTGTCATTGCTAGCACGAATCTGCATGACTTCCCATGATCAAACATGACTTTCACTGCTCAACATGACTTACAGTGACTCAACACGACCATGGTATCTGAGTATAACATCACTTGACTAAACATGGCTGTCATTACTCATCACGATTTGCCAAGGTTTAGCATGCCCTACCATGATTCGCCATTCAAAACATGAATCAGTACGACTACACGCCTTACCTTGACTGATCTTGATTATCATGACTAAACATGAATTAGCAGCACTGCCACAATCTAACATGATGCTATGAATATAATCACTCATTATTATTTGCCATTACCAAACATGGCTAAGTATGATTACCACAACTTGTCGTTACTACACATGATTTGCAACGACTGTCATGACTAAACATGACAGTCACGACAAATCATGATTAAACATGACTTGCTTGACGTAGCATCATTCACCACGACTTGTCATGACTAAGATGGCTTAAAATACTCAGCGTAACTGAAAACTTTTTTGGCCGCCGCGGTGGCCCAGTGGTTATGGTGCTCGGCTGCTGACCCGAAAGACGCGGGTTCGATCCCGGCCGCGGCGGCTGGAATTTCTTTGGAGGAGAAATTCTAGAGGCCCGTGTACTGTGCGATGTCAGTGCACGTTAAAGAACCCCAGGTGGTCGAAATTTCCGGAGCCCTCCACTACAGCGTCTCTCATAGCCTTAGTCGCTTTGGGACGTTAAACCCCATAAACCAAACCAAACCAAAACTTTTTAAACTGTACAAAAGTCAGGGGGTAGAATATGAGACAAGATTGCCGTGAGTAGCGCAGGAAGTCACAAAGACCATGAAGAACCAGGGCTAGCTGTGAGATAGCTAAACGGCCCGTGACTTTTTGCTACGTCCCATGCATCACTACAGCGCTTTTGCCAGGGTAAAGATGGCCGTCTGTGGATCGAACTGGGGAGCGAGGCCGTGAAACATGGATCGGCCGCATGTTGCTATCGCGATCCAGAGTTCAGGGCGATTGCGAACTGCGCCGCGTGCAGTAGCGGCGAGCCATAATTCCCCGAAGGTGCGTTCTGTAATCATCTACGCAGACTGAATTGAAAGAGCGGTCTTCAAATCTACGCAAAACCTATGCAGTAGCGGTGTCACGAAGCATATATTTGAAGCCGTTTGCGGTTGTTGCACACATTCTTGATTCCTGCGAGGATCACCAGACAACGCGGCGAGTAACCGTTGCTCAGTCTGAATTTCCTGTACATGAATACGCAGCGCAGCTCATTGTCAAGTGCGCACGTAGTGAAAGCGATTACGGTGGGAGCGAGTGCCTTTTTGTGAAGTGAGCGAAATGCGCACATGTAAGGAGCTCTAACAACGTTGAAATTCGGGCTTGTTGGTTCATACTTCGGAGAAATAGCGCAAACAGGACAAGGGACAAAAGAACGAGTAGACACACACAGCGCTAACTTCCAACAACTTTATTAGAAACCAAAGCACAAGAATTTATACATGCATTTGTACCGTATCATCTCAAAGCATGCGCAAAATCACTGCGAGCGTAGGTAATCTACTTCTTTTTTGAAAGTCTGACAGAAGGAGTGCTTACACAGGCACTTCCTAACCTGCCTATCTTTTCTGCTTCGATAATTTCACGAGTGCGCTTGTCATTACTTTTTCCAACTAAAAAACATTTGTCAAGTAACGGTTTGCACTTTACACATGCGTTGCAATGTTTCACGAGTTCTCCATCGTTTTCATTGTTATTACTTACATTGCGATTATGCTCACGGAGGCGGTCATTCAGGCAGCGACCGGTTTGACCGACATACTGTCGTTCACATGAGAGCGGTATCTGGTACACCACCGGTATCTGGTATTAGCGCTAGCAGTTTTTTAGAACTTTTATCCTTTTATCTGAGGTCCACGTTTATCTTGTGGAATGAACAACCTCACCTTCAAAAAGAAGGGATTTGTATCGGCTCCTGCATTGCCCCGATCTTAAGTGACCTCTTTTTAGCAAAACTTGACAAAGCCGTTATGGACAGATTAGACAATATGCAGGTTATCAAAGTTTTTAGATACGTTGACGATTTCCTGATTTTTATTGACAGTGACCATGATTCCTTTGAATCGAACGCTTTTAACATGCTAACTGTGCTCAGACAAAGCTTTAAACCGCTTTTCCTAGCTTTCGAACTGCCTTCTAATGACAAGCTTAGATTTCTTCACATTAGCATCATCTTTCACCCAGATCATACCTGCTGGGCTTATGAACCTCGCAATACCAAGCCTCTCCTGCCCTTCAAATCTGCCCATTCTAAACTGGTTAAAAGAGCGATAGCGAATCTGTGCCTTGAAAATGCCCTCCGAAAATCCTGTCCGCATTTGATGTATGCAAGTTTGCAACAACAGTGCAGTAGGCTATCGCACGCTGGCTATCCTGGTCACCTTCAGATTTCAGCAGCGGAAAGTTTACTCAGGAAATTGAACACTGAGCTGCATCCTTGTGCGCATTTGCCCTCAGAAAGACAGAAGAAAAAAATAGCAGTTATCCCATACTTGCATACCATTTCTCACAATCTTAAGCGCATTGCAAACCAGATAGATGTGTCAGTTGTTTTCTCTGCCCCTCAAAAGTTAAACAGCCTATGCAAGGTAAACAAAGTTGTTCGTCCTTTGGCCAAAGAATGCACAAAAAAAAAAACACCAAAAACCGTTTGTAGAATGCAAGGTAGGCGTGGTGTACCAGATACCGCTCTCATGTGGACGACAGTATGTCGGTCAAACCGGTCGCTGCCTGAATGACCGCCTCCGTGAGCATAATCGAAATGTAAGTAATAAGAATGAAAACGATGGAGAACTCGTGAAACATTGCAACGCATGTGTAGAGTGCAAACCGTTACTTGAAAAATGTTTTTTAGCTGGAAAAAGTAATGACAAGCGCACTCGTGAAATTATCGAAGCAGAAAAGATAGGCACGTTAGGTAGTGCCTGTGTAAGCACTCCTTCTGTCAGACTTTCAAAAAAAAGAAGTAGATTACCTATGCTCACAGTGATTTTGCGCATGCTTTGAGGTGATACGGTACGAATGCATGTATAAATTCTTGTGCTTTGGTTTCTAATAAAGTTGTTGTAAGTTAGCGCTGTGTGTGTCTACTCGTTCTTTTGCCCCTTGTCCTGCTTGCGCTATTGCTCCGAAGTAAAGAGCTCACTACGGACACCGTGTTTCCCGAATGCTGAAATGAACTTGGCACTGTGCATCTGGCAGCATTTGTTGCCATGCGTGCAGTAAATTTTAAAGTATGGTTCATTCTCTTTCTTCGGAGGTGCACAATCGTCTCTAATCGTGGTGGTTCGGCGGTCATGACGCAGATGATGAAGGAATATATAGGTGAAGCCGCGCTGCGGCGCTGCCGCACTGCAGTTCAGTGGAAAGAAGACGATGAACACGGTGTGCGCGAGACTGTGGTGGAGCCCGCCTAACGCTACCGTCCAGTGACGTCCCCGATCCCGACTTGTAAATAAACCCGTTCCCGTCCTCGCAACTTCGTGACACTTGGTGGTGATGGGGTTTTGGCGTCCTGGACCCTATCTCCGTTCGCAGCAGCCGACGCTTAGCCGGGCTACCACCCGCATCTCCCATTATGTCTACCTGCAACGGCAACAATCCACCACCTGCCAGTGCGTCTGAGCCGGGTCCACCATCCAGCCGGAACAGCTCCGAACAGGTCAGGTTCTGGCCGCCTCAGCGCGAGCCCCGCATGTTTTCTGGCGTTGCGGACGAGGACGTCGAGGAGTGGCTCAAGCACTACCAGCGTGTGAGCAAATATAACTGCTGGGACAAGTCGATGCAGCTCATGAACGATGTTTTCTTTCTTGCCGGAACGGCACTTTTATGGTTCGAGAACCATGAGGACGCATTAGCTACATGGGACAGTTTTGTGAACGAGCTTAAGGAGTGTTTCGGTCACAAGCTGTCGAAAAAGAAAAAAGCCGAACAAACCCTTGCCCAACGAGCGCAACGACATAATTAGACTTGTACAACGTATATCGAGGAAGTTCTAAAGCTGTGCTCCACTGTAAACCGCACCATGACTGAAGACGACAAAGTCGGTCACCGCTTGAAGGGTATCGCTGAAGACGTCTATAATTTCTTGATCACGAAGGACGACCTCGCCACTTCGTCTGACGTCATTCGTCATTGCCGGACGTTTGAGGCCCTAAAGAGCCGCCGCATTTCCCCCATGTTTGGCCGTCTTTCACACGTGCCCATCGTCGCCAGCGTGGACTTTGCTGGCAGTGACGACCTTGCCTCATTCGTCTGACGCATCGTCCATGAAGAGCTCAGCCAGCAATTTCAACACCCCGCCGATGATCCCGTAAAGAACGAATGCTCGCTCCAGGCTCCACTCCCTGAACCACAAGTCTCCTGGGCCAGACAGGCCTACCTTGGTCCACGCACTCATCCCGACCAAGGTCGCGTCTGTGAACCTCCAACGCACCGGTCCTACCCCCGTTCCGAGGAAGAGCACTGTTCTGCGCCTCGGAACTCCTACCAGCCTCCGAGTGACTTCCCCATTTCCTACGCTCCACGTGCGGCTCCAATTTGCTACCGTTGTGGTCGTCCGGGGCAAATTTCCCGTTACTGTCGGCGTCGCGACCAACCACCCCGCTTCTTCACACAATCGTCGGCCCAGCCGTCCTTGGCTTTCCGTGGCCCCAGTCCTGGAACCCTCCTCGTGACTGGCAGCCACGCCAAGACCGACTCTTCCGCCCGGATTCTCCCGTTTCCGACCGCAGCGCGGCGTAACAAAAGTATGCAAATGCAAACTGCAATTTGCAAAAAACGCGGTGTCATAAACAATTTTATAAACTGTAACTCAAGCGAAATATTCTTAGACAATTGAACAACTCCAGGGGTGGTCATACTTAGGGGCTAAAAACCTTTGGGCGAACATCAAGGAGACCCGCCCCAGGCTTTAATAAACCAGTGAAATCCTTACACAACAGCTGAATGTTGACCACAAACTGAAACCTACGGCTGCGCTAAAAAGAACAAATAAACGAAACATTTCCTTCCCCCTTTTCTACATTGCTGCCCTTGCCTGCGCAGCCACTGCTCCCCTACCACCCAGCCCCCCACCATACTTTAGCGCCATGGGTGAAGCCACCGTGAAGCGGTGGGACCGCGGACAAAGGAGATGAAAGAAGAGAAAGGGGAAAGTCTTTTATACTCCGATGTTTTCACAGCTCCAACGACGAAGCCTCTGGTTTAGTAGGCGGCAGGAGGCGTACAAAGACAAGTTGTCAATAGTCCCGTTTCGTTACATGTCGTGGTGCTAGGAACGGGCCCGCTTCCATTGTGCAAGAAGGGCTTCCCCGCCATAGCAGCGCTACTAAGGCCATAACGATTTCAGAATGCTCACGCTTTTGAGTACGCTAGCGCGTGCCATGCGAGCAGGGAGCTTCGAGGAATGTTTGCGAACTTCGGAGCAGTAAAGCAACCTCAGGCCAATGCAATTAAAGCAAAGCTAATGGCTTACAGTGATCGCGACTGAAGTGATGGCACGACGTTGTTTCTGCTAGGCATCCACTAAAGATTTTGATCGCCGTGTGTGCACTATACTCGAAAACTGCCGTGTGTGCAACACGACCGTGGCCAGTTGGACTGTTTTCTACCACGACCACAGCAGCATACATTTTGTGACTATAGATACTCGCGCTACGAAAGTGTGCTGGTGGTGCTGTGTAACCTGTAGGAAGACCTGTTCAAGTGACAAAAAGCGGCGAGAAAAGACGCAGGACCAGGAAAAAACACACACAGACTGTCGCTGGACTTATAGCCAATCGACAGTTTGCTCAACCACGTGGTTAAACCTATAATAAATTATTTACGTGGTGGAACCAATAACAAGTTAGTTGTAAGTCCAGCGACAGTCTGCGTGTCTCCTCCTGGCCCTGCGTCCTTTTACGCTGGTTTTCCTCACTTGGACATGTACCAACTCGCCTAACCGTTCACGCTTCTGAATACGTCTGTGTGCCGTCCTGCTGTCACTTCAGGAGCGTCTTTTTTATTTCCAACTCACTGTGAGTACCTACGTCCCAACTAAATATTTGTATGAACAATTGATGATCGAATGCAGCTTCATTTGTATAATGATGGGCCGAGCCAAGAAGAATTTTCAGTTTAGGTTACGACATGTATGTATAGAGGATCTCATGCGCCTCAATGCGAGCAACCAATATAGAGTCGTTCCACTTTAATATCGACACTTTCGTTCCCATTGAAAACTGTTCAAAGCCAAGTTGTACATAACGAGTCCTGATGCAAAACAAAACCAAAATCTTCAGTAACCCCTTTTTATTCCTTTCTTTTTGCATAGCGGTGTATAATCGATATTAGATAAATTCTTGGCAAAATGAAGTTGTTCTTGCAGATAAATTTGGATCTTGGCTTCCATTTTCATCTCAAAAATGCAGTGACGTTGAACCGCCTCATTGCCCATGAATAGTTTGGTGCTGATCAGCCTTTTAGCTAGAAAACCGCAACTTTATCGGCGTGTGACCCTGCATTTGTTGCTGATGATGATCTTGGTTTGGTTTAGTTTGGTTTGGTTTACGGGGTTTAACGTCCCAAAGCGACTAAGGCTATGAGAGACGCCGTAGTGACGGGCTCCAGAAATTTCGACCCCCCTAGGGCTCTTTCACGTGCACTGACAACGCACAGCACACGGGCCTCTAGAATTTCTCCTCCAAAGATGATCTTCCTGGCAGTACCATTTAATTGGGAGGTGAACGGCAGGTAACCAGATTGAGTGTGCACGATGCTATTGGTGCAGATCTGCACGCCAACTCGATTTTATCGGTGTCGAGCAGTTGTTCAGCAGCGCTCCTTTGGCCAACGGCACCAGTTTTTTAGACAACGCACTCTCGAAGCCTTGAGCATGAGAGCCATCGGTCTGCATGCGCATGTACACCAGGTGCCTTCAGTTACTGCCTGCTATGAAAAGGATTACTTGCCAGCGGACTGACAGCCATGGTGGGCCTATTCGTCCGCGATATAGAATGCTTTCCAGGTTTCGTAAGTCCTACTCGTATTTGTCACCTGCCTTAATTTATTTTCGCGCAATAGACGTATATCTGCACTTTCGCCAGTGATTAGTCATGTTTCCTGAGGCACTATCTATTCACATTTGTTGCGTGGTCACGACAGCTCCGATCCAGCAGAGGTTACTAAAACACATTAACAAGTTTTGGTTTATAGTTTATGGAGGTTTAACTTCAAAAAGCGACTCAAGCTATGAGGGGCGCCGTAGTAAAGGACTGCGCTAATTTCGACCACCTAGGTTTCTTTAACCTGCCCTTACATAGCATAGTACACGGAAATCTAGAATTTCAAATTATTCTTGATGATGCACCGGAGATTCTCATAACCTACCGGGGTACCGCATTCACGGCTGAGGTGCTGCAGCAGATTTTGCTGCAGAGTCATACAATCCACGGTAGGATATCATACCAACCTCCAATGAACGGTGTGACAGGGCGCTCGAACAGAACACTCGCTTGAAGGCTCTCAATCTACGTTGACGTTCCCATAAAACGTAGGACAAAGTGCTAACCTACATCGTATTCGCGTACAATACGACGGCAGAGGAAGCGAGCAGCACGTCACCATTCGGTCTAGTTATGGCTGCTAAGTAACCCCGATGCTGGAGGCTATGTTAACCCTTGTGGACTAAGATAGCCTTCATTCCGAGGTTCGCACCTTTCTGCACCACGCACAAGAGGCCTGTCAGCCCGTCAACTGGTCACAGTGCGCATTCGTAACCAGCAACGTTGCGGTGCACAGCGTTATAACCTCTGAGGCACACAACTGGCGATCATGTGTGGGCCTGGTTTCCCGTTCCCTGACGAGGGCTCAGCGGAAAGCTACTCTGCCGACGCTTTGGGACCTACACAATGATATGGCCAGTTGGGGACCTCAGCTGCAAGGATGTTCCCGATGACTTCCAAAAGACCCGGCGATCCGCCCTCCCTGAGACGTCCACGTTGTCCGCCTCGAAACCCTGTTACCACAACTAAAGTTCGGCATTTTTTTTGTGCGTGCGCTCAGTTCTACTGCTCTCTGTGCTATGTTTTTTAGACTCGCGATATGACCATTCCACGAAGGCCTGCGAAACGGTGCATTCCTCGTCTCGGCTTTGCGCTGTTCTAGAGCACACTGAGGAGTCTTAAGGGGGAACTTGGGCTGCTGATGTTCTGCCGCTCTGTGGTTTTCTCTCCTCTCTGCAATTTGCCCAGAAGGTTTTATTTACTCGTCGCAATATGCACGCGCGCCTGACACATAATTGAGTGGCTTATTTTTGTATTCATTTAATTATCCGATATCATATCTCTAATGGTGAAAATTCACTTTACGAATTCTGCTTGAGATGATTGAGTTTGTTCGAGGTAACGACAACATATTGCCACTGTATCCTGTTTCGACCACTATAGGCTGTATTGCTTCCCAGCCTGAGCCAAGTGCCGTCGAACTAAAAAAATGATGTTATTTGCGGAAGGGAAATGGTGCAGGTAATTGTCTCACATTTCGGTGGACACCGGAACCACGCCGTAAGGTAAGGCAGGAAGGTGGGGGTGAAAGAGAGAAAGAGGCGCCGTAATGGAGGGCGTCGAAATAATTAAGACCACCTCGGGTTCTTTAACGTACACCGATATCGTACAGCACACGGGCGCCTTTGTGTTTCTCTCCATGGAAACAAGCCCAAATAATTCTTGGATTTCTTTTCCCTGTAAACCAGTTGACTGGCTAGCACATATTATTATCTTACTATATTTGTTATGCATAACCCTTTACGGAGTGCTTCTACGCAGCTCAGGAAGAACCGCTAAAATAAAACTGATGGCCCGCTGTCACTGGCAGAACAAAGCGGTGCACTTTAGCCCGGTGACGAACTCTCGGCCTCTTAGCAGATACAGAGTGCTATTGGCGTTTTGGCTTTTCTAATGGTCTGAAAAACACGACATAAATTATATTAGTATTATTTCGTTGTCTCTATTCTGAACTGTTACAGTTACAATGCTTAATTGTTACAGTTACAACTGGTGTTACTTGTTCCAAATGGTTGGAAACGTCATAATTTTCGCATGTGAAATTGCATTCGTATTTGACAGCAGTTTGCTAAAATGCGAATTTTTAACGCATACACATTCAGGCACACACATAGACCTTATATAGCCACCAGAACTGAAGAGGACAACGATGATTTCGGAGGAAATAGTGCGCGGCTCGTGGTTCCTCGGGCATTCTAGCTAAACGTGGCGGTGCTTAATTCAGTGGGCTTTGTCCTTCACTCACCTGCAAAGCTATTTATCTAAGGGACATCTTGTGGAGGGCGCTGGGTACGCCTTCCATGCACCGGACGCCCTCTGAAAGCCGGGCCCAGGATTCGCCCCAACGGTAGTGACACCAGTACATCAGGCCAGTCACCGAATGAATGGCCTGCCTCCTCAATTCGGACCCCTCCCTGACCGCAAGGGAAAGAGAAGCGTCGGAGATCTGCCAGCGTTAACAGCTCCAGTTCAGCTCCACCACCTGCGGGAACAACCACGTTTCTACGGCTTTCAACCTGAAGTTGCCGAGGACTGGCTGGTCTTTAGTGCACGCGACGCGGACTCTAAGCTGTGCTACGTTTACTTCACTCTCGCAGACTCTGCGAGGACATGGTTTGAAAACAATTCTATCAGCACACCCTCCCGTATCTCCTGAAAGACAATCCTAAGAAATTTTGGAATGTGGTCTGCGGGAATAAGCCCAGCACAATAGATCTTTCCGATGACAGCAACGCAGCAAGAGTGACTGCTGCAAAGTGTGGAATGAATTTTTCGCCTCATGTTTCTCGTCTACTTTTCCGAACTGTTACCCTGATATTTGTACATCTGACTATCCATCCATGGATCCGATAATCATTGATTCCGTTTGTGTATCATGTTTAACTGAAAGGCAGAAAATTTCAGCTTAGTCACGTGTCGATGGCATAACAACAAAGTTCCTGAAAAGCACAGCTACATGTTCATCTTTGATTGTTAGCGAGATATTTATGCAGTCACTGCAGAGTTGCTACATGCCAAGTGAATAGAAGGTAGGGAAGGTGGTTCCTTTACCTAAATCAAGTAACAGAGTTTACGCACTTAATTATAGGCCGATTGATTAACCAGCATACCCTGCGAACTTCTATAGCACATTATTTACTCTGGCCTTGTTACATTCCTTGAATATAATAACTATTTCAATTCTTGTCAACACGGTTTTCGAATATTTTTTTTCGTGCGAAATGCCACTCCTCTTTTTCGCTAAGATTTATTTCGGTCTCTGGATGCTAACCATGTTGTGGACTGTAACTTTTTAGATTTTGCCAAGGCATCTGACACTGTTTCACATGAATTGATACTAATTAAGCTCAAGGCTCTAAATATTGACGATCAGGTATTAGGCTGGATCAAATGTTTTCTTTCTAACCGAAGCCAATATGTCTCAGTTAATGGTTATGACTCGCCTCTTATTTCCGTAACTTCTGGAGTACCTCAACGTTCTGTGTTAGGTCCAGTCTTACTGATCAATTGGCGCTACAAGGAACATACACACGAAAACAAAAACGGACGAAGCGCGACGACGCGCTTTGTCCGTTTGTGTTTCCGTGTGCATGTGCCTTGTAGCGCCAATTGATCAGTATGAAGCACCAACTAGCCCCCCCCGCTCTTGCAGTGCTAAGGTCCAATCTTGTTTCTAATTTATTTTAATGATCTTCCTAGCAATGTTTCTTCCCACATTAAACTTTTTCAGATAAATATGTGCTGTATCGTATGATTACTAATCCCTGTGATGAGGCGCGTTTGCAGATGGACCTGGATACAATTTCTTCATGGTGCAGTGATTGACTTACGAAACTTAACACTGCTAATTGCAAACACATGCGTATTTCTAGCCGAACTTATGATAACACCGCTCTCTATCTTCTTAATAACACTCCGTTATCACTTGTTTCATCGTACAAATATCTCGGCGTTGCCATAACTCCCAATACCTCCCGGAAAATGCACGTTAACTATGTATCTTACCAGGCTAACCGCACACCCGGTTTCTTAGACCGTGATTTCACGGCTGCAGACAGTTCCATTAATCTTCATTTTTAGAGGACGTTAATAATACCGAAACTAGAGCACTCATGTTCTCTTTGGGATCCTAATCAAGTATCTCTAATTAACACTTTAGAGTCCGTTCAGTACCGCGTCGCCCGCTTTCTTGTTTCAAATTACTCACAAACAGCAAGTGTATCTGCACTAAAGTCAACCCTTGGTCTTCCAGCTCTTTCTTTGCGCCGTAAATATTTTCGCTTATGTCTTTTCCAACGGATTTACTATACTAACCCTATTCTCAAAATTCAGTTACTGCTTCCTCCATCTTAAATATCCTCGCGCACTGATCATAGCTTTAAGGTAAGAATCTCGCACTGCAGAACCACCCATTGCTTGAATTCATATATTCCTCGAACTGCAAATGACTGGAACCACCTCCCTGCCTTCATCGCTGGAATCACCGATGTCGAACATTTTACGAAAATTACTTCCGATTTTTATGCCCCTCATCTCTTTAATGCCTCCGGGCCTTGAGAGTATTGAAAATAAATAAACCGTGAATCGGCCTCCGTACATAAGAAAAATTCAAGGCGGAATTACTGCGTACTTTCACCAGCACATTTTGCAAAGAAAGGCAGAACTACTTGTCCAGAACCGCATCCAGCGTGCAAAAAACAGTGTGATAGTGCGTGCTGAAGAGATGAAACGGCTGTTCCGTCGTGCGGCTCCGAGCATGTCGGAAAACAAAGTGCTTTTCCTCATGAAGGGTGTTAAGGAACACCTGTTCGCAGGTCTAGTGCAAAGTCCCCCGGCGGCCGCAGCAGACTTTGTCAGGGAAGCGGCCACTCCTTGACATGCGAGCCACGCAGTACCATCGCACAACTGTATTCATGATCGTCGCTAGTGCTGAGGGAACTGCTACCCATTCCGCAGAATAGCTGGGAGACATGATCCAGGCCATGTTGAGGGAGGAGGTAAGGAACTACTTGCCAACCGCAACGCAGCCACTGGTCGCCACGGTTTCTGATGTCGTACGCGAAGAAGTGTAGCAGTCACTGGGCGTCTCGCCACTCTCCCCAGCCAATGCGCGGCCCCCTAACTGGCCGCGGAGGCAGAATTTAGATGGAGGCGAAATTCTAGAGGCCCGTGTACTTTACGATGTCAGTGCACGTTAAAGAACACCAGGCGGTAGAAATTTCTGGAGCCCTTCACTACGGTGTCCCTCATAGCCTCGCTTTGGGACGTTAAACCCTAACAAACCAAACCAAACGTGCCTTAAGTTATGGCGCCCTCGTAAGCCGTTGTGTGCCACCTCCAAACCCGTTCTATGAGCGAAGCGCAACAGCCGCTCATGTTTCAGTAAATAGGCCGAACGTCCTGCAGCGTGCGGGTCCTCGACGGACTGAAATCTGGAGAACCGAAGACCGCCGGCCGTTGTACTACCATTGCGTTGAAGCTGGGCACAACTGTCGGCACTGCCCGTACAAGGAACTAGGTTTTCGAAGATACGCTTTCGATTCACGTCGTCCGCTGCATGGTCAGAGGCTGCGGGAGATCGCGCATTACATTGCGCAGGCCGATCGCGGACCAAGCCGCTTCACCCGGCCCCCCTCGCCTCTCCGATATAGCTCTCCTGGGCAGCGGAATCAATTCTACAGTCCCCGTAGAGGAGCCTAGACGCAGCAGCCTCTGTGTGCTGTGCTGTGTGCTGCTGTGTGACACCTTCCCCGCTTGATCAAGGCTGATGTGCCGTTCACATGGGGAATCCCACAGGAGCAGGCATTTCAGGAGCTCGAACATCGTTTTCAGACAGCAGCTGTTCTTGTGCATTTTGACGGAAATGGCGACACAGAGGTCCGCATCCATGCGAGCAACGTTGGTTTGGGCGCTATTATGCCTCAGGTGTAGAAAAGAAAACAACCGGGGCCAACTACTCTGCCGACGAAAAAT
Organism: Amblyomma mixtum; assembly: GCF_055824585.1. Lineage (NCBI taxonomy): Eukaryota > Metazoa > Arthropoda > Arachnida > Ixodida > Ixodidae > Amblyomma > Amblyomma mixtum. The sequence goes on from NC_143012.1 coordinate 130,881,049, forward strand.
TGACAGTGAATTAGCACGGCTATGCCATGATATACCTAGCGAAAGCGAAGGAATTGTACCGTCGCCCTGGTTCGGTCAATTTCGAAGTTTCGTCCGTACCTCTACGGGGACCGACCGTCACGCGCACTGCTGGCTAGCCAGCCTACGGGACACCTCAGCGCGTCTAGCAAAAAGGAGCCTATGCCTTCAGCAGTATGATATTACTGTTACGTCAAAGCCCAGCCGTAGACATTCAGAGGCCGATTGCCTTTCCTGTGCTCCCGCGCACATAGCTTCTCAAGCCCCTGTTGACGACGATGCCTTAGTGAACTCCCTGAGTCCCACCGACTTCGCCGGGCAGCAGCGCTCTGACCCAGACATCCTAGCCTAGCCGCACTTGACTTTTGAGGAGAAGCCTTTTGTAGCGAAAGCTATATTGGCCACGAACTTGCGATTTCGCTGGGCGGTGCTCCGGGGAAGCACAGAGACCGACCTTGAGCCGTTGCCTAGCTACTGCCGCAGTTGGCGGACGCCACCCGCTCGCCGCGCCATCTGGCATGACGTCACACCCCGCCCCTCGCCGCGGAGCGGCCGCGGCCGTTTGGTGTGATTTCCCTCGTCGTTGCGCTCGCCTCCACTCGCTTCGCCAGCTGCGTCGCATGCCTGGTAACATGTCGGAGTGTCGAAAAAGAGAGCTCGCGTGCGCCGCAACCGCAGTTGAGGCGGCAGTATGGACGGCGACAAGTCTGCTAAGAAGAAGGGCGCCTGGAATCGATATCCGAACGAGATGAAGAAGAGACGAATCGCCCAGGAAACAGAGGAACAGCACGCCGAACGACTGGCTAAACGCCTAGATTGTGCAGCCGCGAGACGGACACGTTTAAAGTCCCATGTCTCGACAGCTAGCAGCAGCCGACAGCAGCCGGAGTAGAGACCTGAGTCCAACTTCACTGAAGACGGCCCGTGATGAACGCCTTGTCTTTAATGCAACAACATAGCGAGACAACAACCGAGACAACTTTGTTGGAACTGGGCCTCCGAGCCTGGTCACCACTGCTGGGACTGGAGCACCTCGGCCTGCTGCCACTGTTGCGCATAGCTGAGCGAAGAAACGGTCGAGGCGACGGTGAGTCAAAGGACGTTTATGTGCAGTATTTACATACAGGGGCATTATTTGATGGATACAAGGGCCGAGAGCACCACGGGCTAGCACAAAGAAGTAGGGCGGCCCAGGGAGAGCGTCGCTCTGGCGTGGGGGCTCGTCTGCTACCCTTCTGCTGCTGCGGCTGGTTGCGACTGAGAAAAGGATGAAAAGGAGAGTGCACGGGCCTGCCGACTGGTTCAAGCCGAGCCACCACCGCTGCCACGTGCAGATAGAGGAGAGTTAAAAGATGAGAGGGAAGAGAAAAAGAGAAAAAAGACGCGCGTCGCAACGACCGCGTCCGCCTAAGCGGACGCTGGCTGAAAAAACATAAGCGGGGCTGAGACCCTCCTCCTTTTTTTTTCAGCTGAGCGCGGCTCTGTATTTATAGACGCCGGTGACCATTGCGGCCGCCAGCCGTTTGGTTTGGTTTATGGGGTTTAACGTCCCAAAGCGTCTCAGGCTTTGAGAGACGCCGTAGTGAAGGGTTCCGGAAATTTCGATCACCTGGGGTTCTTCAACGTGCACTGACATCACACAGTACACGGGCCTCTAGAATTTCTCCTCCAAAGATATTCAACAGCCGCGGCCGGGATCGAACCCGCGTCTTTCGCGTCAGTAGCCGAGCACCATAACCACTGATCCACCGCGGCGGCTAGAACCCTCCAATCATATCACGCCACATACCACCGTTCGAATTGGACGAATGCTTGACAGTTGCTCGGCTGTTGAAGGTTTGCAGCATGGAAAGGGCTGCCGGCGAAGCGTCGTATGAGTATCGAGCACGGTGTAAGAATACTATACTATTCTTGCACCGTAATCTCGAGCCGACGCTAGAGAGGAGGAGGAGGAGGAGGAAGGGTCTGCGCCGGCGAGCCAGGATGACTCATGCTGCAAGCCGCGACATGCCGGATGGGAGTCTGGGCTTGCTTTGCGCAATGGCGGGCGCACAGCGCTGGTTTACAGAGAGGCCAGCGGAATGTGGGCTCAAGCACAACAACTTGCAATCTAGATTAACCAAGGCTATCCAAGCTATGCCTTCGCTTTCGCTACGTATATCCTGGCATAGCCGAGCTAAGCAACTGCAAATTTTTATGGCTCATGACTTAAGAAGAACAGAAAGCTGGGCGAGTTGGTTGTTATCCATTTTTTAACAGTGCGAAAAAGACGACGATGTTTAAACACACAACAACACGAGCACTGTCCGACTCGCCATTGTGTCCGTCCGTCCGTGCGTCCGCGGCACCAGTTAATCATCAGTATGATGGTAAGAATGCTTAATGGTTACTTGAAAAGTTAGCAGATGTAGGAAGAATAGTTAACGTTAATTAGTTAATGATTATCACCTAATTGGTCAATGAGAATTTGTTAATTAGTGAGTGATAATGATGATTGCCGCCATGGTGGGTCAGTGGTTATGGCGCTCGGCTGCTGACCCGAAAGACGCGGGTTCGATCCCGGCCACACCGGTAGAATTTCTATGGAGGCGAAATTCTAGAGGCCCATGTACTGTGCTATGTCAGTGAACGTTAAAGAACCACAGGGGGTCGAAATTTCTGGAGCTCTTCACTACGGCGTCTGTCATAGCCTGAGTCGCTTTGGGACGTTAAACCCCCTTAAACGAAAGAAACCAGGTAATGATAATTACTTAATTCGTTAATTATACCCAGTAAGCGCGCAAACCCCCTAACGCGCACACTGCGCATGCGGAGTGCCCCATGCGCAATCCTGAAATGGTTTAACAACGGCTCGTGCGCATTGACGCCACAAAATGGCGCAATGGTCGCGCCACCCATAGCTCTCTCCTCAGTTGCTCTGAACGTTCGTCGAGGAAACATGCCGCCCGCACGCGCTACAATGTCCCCCGCTACGAAATGCGCTCACGGTCGGATCCCCCGCGAATATCTCTTAAGGCTCAGGGACTCGATATCCCGACGGTGGACAGGATTAGAGTCCTAGGGCTGTACATTCAAAACAACGGTTTCAATGGAGAAGCAATAAAGAAGTTGGAGATATGCGCGCAACAGACTATGCGGCTCATCCGCTGAATCGCAAATAGGCGCTATGGCATGAAAGAAACGAATCTAATCAGATTAGTTCAAGCCTTTGTAATAAGTAAGATTGCTTACGTAGCTCCTTTCCTTAATCTCAAGGCAGCGGAGAAGTCCAAGCTGGAAGGGATCATTCGCAGAAGTGTCAAGCAGGCGCTGGGTTTACCAATTCTGACCCCCACCGCAAAACTTTTAGAACTAGGTCTTCACAACAAATTGGATGAAATTGTGGAAGGCGTGACAGTCTCGCAGTACGAAAGGCTGTCGGGAAGCGTTACAGGCAGGCAAATCCTCGCGAAACTAGGAATAAATTACGAGAGTCAGCGAGGTCCGAAAGTGGACATGCTTAAGAGCGTGCGCGATAGGCTGATGATCCCACCACTACCGAAAAACATGCATCCCGTCCACCACAAGGATCGCAGAGAGAAACGGGCTGAAGCCCTCGGCAAATGTTTCAAAAACTATCCGATAGAAGACGTGGCCTACGTGGACGCAGCTAATTGCGGGAGGGGGAGAATGGTGATAGTGGTAGCTAGCGCCGAGACATATCTCCGAGCCGGCGCTTCGATCACGACGGACAGTCCCGAAATTGCAGAAGCCGCCATCGCACTTGCAATAGTGGGCACGGATGCGTCAATGATAGTCAGTGACTCAAAGGTAGCAGTGATGAACTTTGCCAAGGGGAGGGTCTGCCCTCTGACGAACGGAATCCTGCGGACTGCAAGGGACGACCGCAAAATTCGCATAGTCTGGACACCTGCTCACGCATCCCTGGCTGGAAATGAAGCAGCTCACGAACTGGCTCGAGGTCTTGCTTTCCGAGCCAGTGGCCATACCGAGGGCTTTGCAGACAGGGATCGTCTTGTAGGTTACACAGAAATCACACAACATTATAGGCTCAATCGAACAAAGTACCGCGCTGCTGATAAATCATTGACAAAGAGTCAGGCCACCTCTTGGCGCCGTCTCCAAACTTATACGTTTCCGAACCCGGTTATGTGTAGTCGTTATTATCCGGGACAATATTCAAACGAGTGTAAGCAATGTAAGGCCAAAGCGGATCTCAACCATATTCTCTGGAAATGCCTTTTTGCCCCCCTGGAGGGACAAAAAATAAAGTCACTTGAACAATGGGAGGCTCTCCTACTCAGCTCCGATCCGGAGACTCAAACAAAAGTCGTTCAACTGGCCAAAGACGCCGCCAGGAGCCAAGACCTTCTGGCCGTCGTTTAGGCGGGGGGCCTATATGCCCTTCAGACTGTTGGCAATAAACGTTTTACAATCCAATAAAATCGCGATGCAGAACGGAAGCGTTTGAAGTGACTGAACACCACGCCTACCGACAGGATCCAGAATGGTGAGCGGATGCGTCGGACGGACGGACGGACGGACGGACGGACGGACGGACGGAGGGACGGATGGACGGAGGGACGGATGGACGGACGGATGGACGGAGGGACGGACGGATGGACGGAGGGACGGATGGACGGACGGACGGATGGACGGAGGGACGGACGGATGGACGGACGGATGGACGGACGGACGGACGGACGGACGGACGGATGGACGGACGGACGGAGGGACGGACGGACGGATGGATGGACGGACGGACGGAGGGACGGACGGATGGACGGAGGGACGGATGGACGGAGGGACGGACGGATGGACGGAGGGACGGACGGATGGACGGAGGGACGGACGGATGGACAGAGGGACGGATGGATGGACGGAGGGACGGACGGATGGACGGACGGACGGATGGACGGAGGGACGGACGGATGGACGGAGGGACGGACGGATGGACGGACGGTCGGACGGACGGATGGACGGACGGACGGACGGATGGACGGACGGACGGACGGACGGACGGATGGACGGACGGACGGACGGATGGACGGAGGGACGGACGGATGGACGGAAGGACGGACGGATGGACGGACGGACGGACGGACGGATGGATGGACGGACGGACGGAGGGACGGACGGATGGACGGAGGGACGGACTGATGGACGGAGGGACGTATGGACGGAGGGACGGACGGACGGATGGATGGACGGACGGACGGAGGGACGGACGGACGGACGGATGGACGGACGGACGGAGGGACGGACGGACGGATGGATGGACGGACGGACGGAGGGACGGACGGACGGATGGATGGACGGACGGACGGAGGGACGGACGGATGGACGGAGGGACGGATGGACGGAGGGACGGACGGATGGACGGAGGGACGGATGGACGGAGGGACGGACGGATGGACGGAGGGACGGACGGATGGACGGAGGGACGGACGGATGGACAGAGGGACGGACGGATGGACGGAGGGACGGATGGATGGACGGAGGGACGGACGGATGGACGGACGGACGGATGGACGGAGGGACGGACGGATGGACGGAGGGACGGACGGATGGACGGACGGACGGACGGACGGATGGACGGACGGACGGACGGATGGACGGACGGACGGACGGACGGATGGACGGACGGACGGACGGATGAACGGAGGGACGGACGGATGGACGGAAGGACGGACGGATGGACGGACGGACGGACGGACGGACGGATGGATGGACGGACGGACGGAGGGACGGACGGATGGACGGAGGGACGGACTGATGGACGGAGGGAAGTATGGACGGACGGATGGACGGAGGGACGGATGGACGGAGGGACGGACGGATATGATGTAAAAAATATAGCGCACAGGGAACACACGGGACGGAAAGTAAACGACGCAGGAGGGACTGTTTGTGGTTGTTTTTGTTTTATGTTTTTAAAGTGACTACCTTATATTGCGCGCGTCAGCAATAAACCTCAGTTGCGAGTTAGCGCTTGTCTGCGTCGTTTACTTTCCGTCCCGTGTGTTCCCTGTGCGCTATATTTTTTACATCATGAACGTTATCCAACTTGCCCAACTTTCCGCTTTGCTGGACGGACGGATGGACGGAGGGACGGACGGATGGACGGACGGACGGACGGACGGACGGATGGACGGACGGACGGACGGATGGATGGATGGACGGACGGACGGAGGGACGGACGGATGGACGGAGGGACGGACGGATGGACGGAGGGACGGATGGACGGAGGGACGGATGGACGGAGGGACGGACGGATGGACGGAGGGACGGATGGACGGACGGATGGACGGAGGGACGGACGGATGGACGGACGGACGGATGGATGGACGGATGGACGGAGGGACGGACGGATGGACGGAGGGACGGATGGACGGAGGGACGGACGGATGGACGGAGGGACGGACGGAAGGACGGAGGGACGGACGGATGGACGGAGGGACGGATGGACGGAGGGACGGAGGGACGGATGGACGGAGGGACGGACGGATGGACGGAGGGACGGATGGACGGAGGGACGGATGGACGGACGGATGGACGGAGGGACGGATGGACGGAGGGACGGATGGACGGAGGGACGGACGGATGGACGGAGGGACGGATGGACGGAGGGACGGACGGATGGACGGAGGGACGGATGGACGGAGGGACGGACGGATGGACGGAGGGACGGACGGATGGACGGACGGACGGACGGATGGATGGACGGACGGACGGAGGGACGGACGGATGGACGGAGGGACGGACGGATGGACGGAGGGACGGACGGAAGGACGGAGGGACGGACGGATGGACGGAGGGACGGATGGACGGAGGGACGGAGGGACGGACGGATGGACGGAGGGACGGATGGACGGATGGACGGAGGGACGGACGGATGGACGGAGGGACGGATGGACGGAGGGACGGATGGACGGAGGGACGGACGGATGGACGGAGGGACGGATGGACGGAGGGACGGATGGACGGATGGACGGAGGGACGGATGGACGGAGGGACGGACGGATGGACGGAGGGACGGATGGACGGAGGGATGGACGGATGGACGGAGGGACGGACGGATGGACGGAGGGACGGACGGATGGACGGACGGATGGACGGAGGGACGGACGCATGGACGGACGGATGGACGGACGGACGGATGGACGGACGGGTGGATGGACGGACGGGTGGATGAACGGACGGGTGGATGGACGGACGGGTGGATGGACGGACGGGTGGATGGATGGGTGGATGGATGGGTGGATGGATGGGTGGATGGATGGATGGGTGGATGGATGGATGGATCACCTGGCCCCGAGTGCTGATAAGGGCAATGAATACTGCCGATAAAGAAGTGCGTGGCTCGTGGTTCCTCGGCCGTCCTTGCTGTGGTGCCTAATTCTTCGGGCTTCGTCCTCGACTTACCTATGTCATAATATCATAAATTAGAGAAGCAAGTTTTTTGCTATAACAATCAGTAGGGAGCCTAGCAAGAGGCCTGTTTACATTACAGTGACTACTGTGCATGATTAGAGAAATGCTGCATGCTGCTATTTTTTCGTCCATCAGCAGTAAAAAAACATTTCAGTATGCTATTTTACCTTTTAGAAAACCGTGATTACCTCTTTAGTCGTTGGTCATTTGTGACGGAGCAGCTCAAAACACCGGGACGAGAGACAAGCGCTGACTTACAACAGAGTTTTATTTCGAAGAAACACTGCTTCTTATACCTTCTTCACATTATCAAAACACATGCGTCACAACGAGTCAATTCCGACCCGACCAAAAAGAAGCAGGGATGCACGATAATGCATCGAACTCCCTTTGTGGAGTGTACCGAGGGCATTGTTTCTTCGTTGCCAGTGACATGTGGGAAACAATACATAGGGAAGATTGGCAGGTGCATTAATGAAAGACTACTAGAGCTCGAAACTAATTTCGAGCAAGCTTGCAGGAACCTGGGAATTCATTGCAAATATTGCCCTTCAACAACTTGTGCACCTGATTTCCAAAAATGTAGAGCCTTGGCTAATCACAAAGACCAGTTAGTCCGTGAAATAATCGAGGCAGCTTCGATAGCGAGGCTGCGCTATGATTGTGTTAGCACGCCGTCTGTTGCTTTAACAAAGAAAGAATTAGATGTTAAAAATGTGATTATAAATCTCTGACTATCTGTGTTGGGTTGTCATTTTAGGACGCTTGAACGATATTGTTGTGACGCATGTGTTTTGAGGGTGTGAAGAAGGTATAAGAAGCAGTGTTTCTTCGAAATAAAAGTCAGTTGTAAGTGAGCGCTTGTCTCTTGACCCTCTGTTTCACGCTGCTCTGTCACAAATGAGTAACTAACATGCCCAAGCTCCTGTCCTGGTTGTAGTTAGGGACGGTTGCTGCCAGCCTGCACCGTTGGCCTGGCTTGTTCTAGTCAGATGTGCTGAGCTTCGATAGTGCGCAACAAGAATTACGTCGTTCTTAAATTGTTAGCAAACGTTTGGAGACAGCACAAATTTCAGTGAAGGCACCCTTCTCTTATTTTGGGGCAGAAACTGCAGACCGTTGTGAAAACGGTTGTATATATGTAGGGCTGTTCGTTTTCGAGTAAAACCTGATTTTACCCGATATTTGCACCCCGAACGTGTTCTTAAAATATCGGGTCAAACCCGATTTTTCCCGACTTCTGAAACAATTGTGCCCACGGAATTGCTGTGCCTCCAGTCTCAGACAAAGAAGAAACCCAGTTGACATTGTGGAAACTGGCAGCCGTACTCGATCTGTTCCAGAAGCGGCTGCTGAGTCAGTCGTTTGATGACTACCGACCTCTCTTTATTTCCGTGATGGACGATGTAGGCTCGCTTCGCGAGGAGTTTAAGCAGTACTTGCGGGAAGCAAGCCCCACAAATGAAGGTGTGGAAGTGATGGACTATTGGAACGACGCAACTGTGCGTTACCCAAGGCTAGCAAATGCAGCGTTGTCATTGTTGTGCCTAGCTAATGGCGGCTGTAACGTTGAGCGAACGTTCTCTCAGCTAAGGTACCTGCAGAGACCAGACAGGTCTCGAATGGAAAGCGAGATGTTGCGCATGCAGATGATTATGTATGTTAAAAAGGACGTGTAGAACGTCGATTACCAGCCCTCGTGAATAAAATTTTCTTTTATCAAAACTGACCGTTGCCTCTCACTGCGAGTAATAATTAATTACCAAAGAAACGCCAAATTTTGCAGTACTTTCTTGAAAGAAGCCCAAAATATAGCCCCAATGTTACCCACCGGTTAGAGCAAATGGAATAAATTATTAGTTGGCAAATTTAACCGGATAAAACCAGAACTTCGGAGATTTTCTCCAAAAAAACTCGATTTCTCCCCTATTATCAAGCCGAAAAATAACGCCCGTTTTTTACCCCCCGAATTTAAAAAAATATAAAACCGAAAACGAAAAACCCTATATATATATGCGACAGGACTGGTAGGCGATTTAACGAGAACGTGCACAAAATCGCGACGTGAATTTTCAATTTCTGATTCAGAAATGCTCAAATACGTAGTTTTGCACGACATTCCTTCGATGTTCTAGCCCTCCTGCGGTGTTGCAAAGATTGTCACAAATTAGTTAGCGTCTATCAGGGTAAACGCCACCAAGATCCACGATGATCTCAGCCAAACGCAATTTTGCTCTTCGAAAAAATGACGGGGCGGATGTCTAAGCCACATTTAATGAGAGTAATTTCTACCCCAAGGTACGCAACTGTCTTCGAATATTTTTCACGCGTCACCTAAATGAAATTTCCAGCGGTGGTACGCGCATGCCGGTCGAGGAGGTTGGTGGGCTTTCTTGTAGACAAACAACGCTTCTTCATTACCAATGGAGAAAGGGTGATTGCACTGCGAACGCAATAGCGTGCTGCGTTTACTTATGGCCGCGCCTGTACAGCAATCTTCCAGCCGCATGCCCGCATGCGGACTGCAAACGTGCGACCCGCACGTTTCCTGATGTGGTCAAAAAAAGATCCTGCAACGGTCTTGTGTGAGCACGCTGGCACACTAAAATGAACGCTATTAAGGGTATCATCATCGTCAGGCCGACTTTGGCCACTGCTTGGGAAAGACCTCGCCCTTCTCTCTCCAATGAAACTTGTCCTTTGCCAGCTGCGGCCACCGTATCCTCGCAAATTCCTTAATTTTAACACCAACAGAATTGTGTCAGCCGTTTCGGAGCGCCACTCTCAGGTCAGGCAACTAGGTTTTTTTTTTAGCAAACAATGAAACCACGCATACCTGTTCAGATGTTTTCTTTTAAGCATCAGAAAGGGCCTTCCATCGATGCGGAGTGCCCTCTGCTGCTGTGTTGTTAAGACCGTGGTTTCAGTGCGGTACCTAATGCCTTTCTAGTACGGTACGCTGAATGTTCCGCCCAATACTTAACTTTAATATTTAGAAAATCTATAAACTGCTCAAAATTACCAAGAGATTGGAAACTAGAAAAATCACCCCGATTTCCAAAGAACAACACAAATCAGCACCTTCTTCCTAACGACCAATTTCCGTTTTGTGCACTTCAGTAAAATTGCTTGAACACATTATCTGTAAACACTTGACTAACTTTCTAGAGGTGAACCGCGTCCGTGATAACCGTCAGCACGTGTTCCGTCGCGGTCTGTTCACAATAACACAACTTATTGCAACAGTTCACGATTTACGGGAGCACTAGATAGGCATAACCAATTTCATATTGTTTTTCTTGATTTAAAGAAAGCATTCGACCATGTGTCTCATGAAAAATTATTGCAGGAGTTAAAACCTATACTGAAACACGAGTGCTTACTCTCATGGATCGAAGCCTAACTTTCGCGTAGACGTCAAAGTGTGGTTCTTGATGGTGTCCTCTCTGATTATGTGCCAGTTGAATCCGGTATTCCGCAGGGCTCAGTCTTGGGTCCCCTTTCCTGTCTAGTATTTATTAATGACGTTGTCATTTGCGAATCGGTAAATTTCTTTTTACAAGCTCGGAATGAAGCATTGGGCTCTTACATATCGCTGTTTTGGGCCAAGTCCGATGCCTTGGTTTGCTGCCAAGTTCGATGTCATTACATGTTCTCTGCCTTTGAAATCGATTTTTCGTTGTATTTTCTGTTTTTACTCTTTTCGCTAACTGCTTCTTTTGCAATGTGCTTGTCATTTTTATCATTATGTCTGTACCCCACTCCTGCCTAAGGCCGGCAGTATTTGCTAAATAAATAAATAAAGAAATAAATAAAATAAAGTAATGATGCCTAGCAGCGTTTTTTGGCAATCCGAGCTATTGTGAAGAGCCTGCCATCAGCTCACTTGGTGTGTAGTGCTCAAAGCTGCACCTGTCGGCGAAAGTTTGTGGAGTTCATAGACTCTGTCTTTGCTATTTTTCCTTGCGCGCATACGACGCCGTGGCAGCAACCTTTCTGTGCCATCAACCAAATAATATTTCGCTCACTGTCGTGAAGAACGTTCGTTACGGTCTGAAATTCGATCTCTTTCTCTAGGGAATATACTGAGCGTCCATGCACTTAAATGGCTGTGCAATATGCCCCGAAGATAGTAAGCAAACACGCCAAATCCCTCCATCGTATTCTCGTGAACACCTGAACTAACTGTTATACTTCTCCACGATGCAGAGAATCAGGTGCGAGAGTTGGCGAGCCTTTCCCTGCGACTGTTCGATGCTCGCGCCCTCCGTTTCACGAACACTCTTGCATACGTCGGTTCAGAAGCGCGGCCACTTCCTAGTTGGATTCTTCTGCGATGGCCGCGTCCAGTCAGCATCGCCGGTGCCGAGGGTGGGGAAGCTCCATCCTCGAGGGGATCAAGCGGGCCTCGACGAAGGAGCGCTGACCTTTGAGCGTGCTAAAAGGGAGAAGAATTTGCCAGGTGGCTGAAATTTAGATTTTTACTACCGATAACGCAGGTTATAGAAAGCGTAATTTAAAACAAATTGTTTAGAAGATATTCTTGAAGCGACGTCCTTCAACAACGCAAGCATACCGCAGCTTTATGAGAGCCCCTTTTAGAGCTTCTTTAAACCTCGTTAATCGAATGATAAGCTGGTCTAATATTTACTAAAATAGAAAAACTGCTATATATCTAACTCCATTTTGGCTTCGTGGGTGGTCGAGGTATATGAGCTCGGCCGATTTCTGGGAAGCGTATAAAATTTACACGGCTGCTAATTCTCCGCTGGCTCCTTCAGCAAATTGTTTTTTGACTTCAGCGCCATATTCGGTGACGGTATTTCACTTCCTGTATTTGTGTTTGTATTTTAGTCTCTCTCTTTTATAGAACTTTTTATTCATTCTTATTGGAAACCCTGACATGCCTGCTTTTACGATCGATAGGACTCAAGCACACCTCTGGAGTGACCGCGTAGTTCTCGCGGCTTACGTGTTTCTCATCACTCGTATATGGATTCTTGTGAAGCTTGGTTTACTGGGGCTTAACGTTCTAAAGCGACTCAGACTATGAGGGAAGCTTCTTGTGAAGCTTCAATACTTGAAGACGGGGCGTAAAAAGCAATTTTTCGAACTTGTAAAGTGGTTTTTGGTTCAGCCCCAATATATCATTTCATTTTCATTTATTTTCTCCTTAAGGGCCCGTGGGCATTACATAAGGGGAGGCGAATTAACATGATGCGCAATTCTTGAACTTGGAAAAAGGTGAAGAGAAAGGTATCAAATACAACGAAGGCAAACAAATACAAAAGCAAGAAAAAAAAGATACAGTAAAAAATGCTGATATACATCTGAGTGAAATAACAGCAAACAAGCAAACGCAAGGGAAACAAAATTAGACTAAGGCGCAAAAATGAAACTAAACTAAGTAACAAAATACAAAGGGGACAGTCTATTCAGGATGGCTGAAGTTTTAGCTCATTACGGAATTGTTTTCTTTCTGTGCATTCGGCTATGTTTTCGGGTAAGGAATTCCATAAGACTATTGCATGAGGGAAAAATGAGGCGACTCATTGCAAGGGTGCGGGTGGAAATTCGTGCAAGAGACTGGCTGTGGCTTAAATGGGAAGATATTCTTAGTGGTGTTATTAGTAGCTCATGGCTGTACCGTGGGTGATAATAGAATGCATGAAGAAGGCACAAACGATATATGATGCGGCGTGATGCGAGGGACGGCAAGTCGAGGTCTCTTTTCATTGAGGTGACGCTGGAATGTCTTGAATAGTTCGAGGTGATAAATCGTGCTGCGCGGTTTTGATATGGCGTCGAGGTTTGCGGCGAGGTATGATTGTGACGGGTTCCAGGTGGCGGATGCGTATTCAACCTTTGGTCTGACGAGCGTGAGATATGCTAGTTTTTTAATGTCTGAGGATGAGTCGGAGAGATACGCCGCATGTAGCCGAGAACACGTGAGGCTTCGGAGCAAATAGTTTCAATATGTGTTATCCATGATAGCGATGGTGTCATGTGCAGGCCAAGGTATTTGTATGATGATGTGTAGGCAACGGGTGTGGAGTTGAGGTAGTAGGTAGTCTTAATCTGGTTGTGAAGGCGGGAAAATGTTCAACATTATGTACAGCGCGAAAAACTAAGACAGGGGAAGAAAGACGCAAATAAACAAGCGCTGACTATCAACTGAAATTTTATTAGGAAAACTCGTGGTTATAAAGGCTTCAACCCAGCACGCGCAGGCGCACAAAGCTTGAAACACCAAAACAACAGAAACAGCAAACCAAACCACACGTACCGCTTCTTCTAATCTCGCTCTGCACTGCCGTGACTGCAGTACGGAAAATGACAGCGTGTGTACTCCTGACTTGGGGCGTGCTGACATTGTCTTCAGGCACAGGAATCAGAAGTGCCGGGAAATAGTAGAGGCGTATCTGATCGCCACATCGCGCATTCCACGCTTTGCAAAACCTTCGGTGGCGTTACACCAGGTAGAACGGGAATATCTTGATAGTACTGCTGCAGTGCAATGAGGCTAATGCGCACGTGTGGTTTGGTTTGCTGTTTCTGTTGTTTTGGTGTTTCAAGCTTTGTGCGCCTGCGCGTGCTGGGTTGAAGCCTTTATAACCACGAGTTTTCCTAATAAAATTTCAGTTGATAGTCAGCGCTTGTTTGTTTGCGTGTTTCTTCCCCCGTCTTAGTTTTTCGCGCTGTACATAATGTTGAACGTTCACCAACTCGCCCAGTTTTCGGTTCCGGAAAATGTCATGACTTTACATTTGGGCGTGTTTAAAGGCATGAGCCATGTTTCACACCAAAGTGAGATAGCGTTCTCGTTAGAGGGTGCACGTGTCTTCTTGGTTAGTTATGGCGCGGTATACGATGCAACCATCGGCGAACAACCTCAGTTTAGATTTGATGTTGGAAGGCAGATCATTGATGTAAATCTTGGCACTTGGCGTAATATTCACTGAAGACATGCAATGGGACGACCACATAAGTTATATAGCATTAAAGACATCTCGAGCCATAAGATTTATGACACGTTTCAAATGTTGTCTCCCACAAAAGGTAAACCTTCTGTTATATCGTGCATTATTTCGCTCTCATCTAAACTACTGTTCATTGTTATGGGCTACTGCTACAAAAAAGCAGTCTGAAATAACTTGCTGTTCTTGAACATAGAGCCCTCAGAATTGTTCATAACCTGCCATATAGATACTCAACTAAAAACTTATTTTCCATGCACAAGATTATTAACGTTTTCAACCTGTATGCGTATAAACTATTGCGCACCTATAAAATAGAACAAAGAAGATGCATTACAAACATATCTGACTTAACCCCAATTCAGTTATTTCAGTGCCTATACCCACGCCGTCGCAAACCCCACTGTGTAGTACCTGTAGTGAGAACAAACTATGGACGCCAAATGGTAACATTCCAACTTCCCTCACTCCTGAATAGATAGATTGCTGCAAACATTGACATAGGAAACATTACCTGCTTTGACCTCCTCAACTACTTTATTTCTGAAGCCACATTTTGCTAGCATTCATACTTTGAACTTGTATTTCATGTATTGGTGGCTGTTATAATCTTTATAACAGCTTTTCTTTGTTGTTGTTGCTTTTGTTGTTATTTCTTAAAACCGCATTAATTTTCTGCGGACGCTGGTGATTGTGTATTTGTCTGTTGTCTTGCTTTTTTTCTCTCTCTCTCTCTCTTTTTTTTCTCAGAAGTGCCGTCGCATGCCCTGCCTACTTGCTCTACAGGGGGGTGGGAACCTTGTCAAGCGATAACCGCTTTTATTCCCATCCCCTCCAGCACTGTATGGTGATGGAAATAAATCATTATTATAAATTAGGAACAGTAATGGCGACAACACGGCGCCCTGAGGGACACCGGATATCACGCTCGAGAAGGCGATGTGTAATTGTTAGCGCATGTGAACTGAACACGTCCTTTCAAGTAGTGCTCTAACCATGATAACAGTTTTTGTGTTAAACCAAGGCCGGGCAACATTAGCAACAAGTGATTAGAGACTGGACTTCTTCTGCAAACTTCATCGTTTCCTAAGATAAAGTGTCGGCGCGCAAAGTGGCTTCACCTTTGAACCCAATGGCGTCCGAGTGCACGTTCGGTGGCCACACCGGGCGTGTAAGAAATTCCCACTGATCGATGACGATGCAATGTCGCAGGTTGTTTTGGACCAAATAACGGGAAGCTTGACATAAAAAAAAATAAACAAAATATGAAACACAAAACGGCAAATACCAAAACAACAAACACAGTAAAAATACAAAAGAAATAAAAATAGAAAGTCAGGAGGAGGAGAAATACGAGGAAAGGCAGGGAGGTTATCTTGAGGAAAAGCATAGCGCACTCCTAAGACACGGACAAAGAAAGGCAACACGATACAGCGCTGACTTCAAGTAATTATTTTATTGTGGAGCAACATATATACACGTTCGAAAAGTGGGCGGGAAGACATGAGTAACATCGGCTGTCTTTGCACGCGACCGAAAGATAAGAAACTACAATTAAAAGCAACATGAGGGCAAGGGTGACCCTTGGAGGCAACAAAAAATGAAAACTAGACAAGATAAAAATACAAGTGGAGGGGCGATTAAACGGATCACGCTTAAAAGGATGACGCTTAAAATGATGACGCAAGCAGGCAGTACAAGAGACAAAAAACACAAGGAGATGACAATAAGTAAACAAAATGCACTAAAAGGCCAAAAAGACTATTAACAAAATTTTTAAAACCGATAAAAGAACCAAAAGGGACGTTAAAAGCAGAAGACAGAAACCAACCTAGCCCAAAAGGTAAAAAAGGCTAAAAGACGTATTTCGGAATCCTACACATTAAATGGACCCTGAAAAGTTCTTTGCCAAGGTTAGCAAAAGCCCACGAGAGATCGGTATTCCATCACTTGTCGCCACACCGCAAAAATTGTTAAGCGAACTCCGTCAACACCGAAGATATCGCCGATTAAAAATGATGTTCCTCCTCTCCCTCATATACCACCCTCAACTCATACACGCGGGGCTCGCTCCGAAAAAAAAAAGAAAGAAAAGACGGGCCGATGCTCCGCCCATGCATACGTCAAGCAATGGCGCTCTGCTTGTTTACTTCCGGTGGTCGTAGACACATGTGCGAAAGTGAGTGCGATTCACTGCGGTGCGCTGTTGCGAACGGCGTCGCAACGTCCGATCGCAGCTCGTCGCCTGCGTGCAACTTGCTAGATGTCAACGACGAGCCGCGCGCGGCAGACGCAACGACGGGAAGCGGGAGCCAAAGCGAGCGCGGAGAGCGGCAGCGTCGTGATGACGTACAGCGCGCTCCTCAGGGCGCTCGGGGCCGAGCCACGCCGGGCCGGCCTGCCAGCCTTGATGCCGGCCGCCGGCGAGTGAAAAACGCGCTAGTATTGTTTGTTCACGTTTATAGCAAGCCCTGGGATAGATGCAGGTCAAAAATGCACCACTTCTGACGGTCGTTGGCCAATACCGAGCTGATCGTAAAAGTGATGAATGCGATACTAGCAAATTTCATCCCATAGCCGCTTTGGTGCTGCTGCGGCGCTTCGCCTGCCGCCTGCTAGCTCCGTTGCTGAAGGCGTCGTGAAAATCGAATATATATTCTATTATGGGACGAGTTCGCAGTAAAGCGATGTGAAGAGTAGGCCTTTTGATATAGCGCAAGCGACTTCCGAAGCGCTTGTTTCGATGCGAAACCATTAGGCCTAGGGACGACTAGGGCAGCCTGGGACCAGCGTGCAGTTCGTCGCCCGGCGTTGCCGCAGTCGGTGTCGTTGCCGAAAGATCCACTTTTGAACAGACATGTTGTCGTTGCTCGAATCTAGGAAGCATCATCTCTTGTAGAATGGCTGTTTTGTGTTTCCTTGTGCGAACGTCAAGTACGCGCGAGCATGCCGGCCGGCCGACCGGCCTGGATCAGGTCGGCCGGCGTCATAAAAAATGAGGTAAAGAGTGTTCTTGACGTAAATAATAAACCCTAGGCCAAGAAATGTGAAAAATGTGTCATTTTTAAGGATCGCTGACCAACACTGAGCTGCTGGTAATGGTAACAACTGTGATACGAGCAAATTTCTGGCCACAACCGCCTTGCAGCTGCGCTGGCTTGACGTTGGGGTCCGGCTCGCCTGGCGCCCGCTCGCTTCGCGGCTGAAGGCGTCGCGGAAAGTGACCATACTATTGCTTTATTGTGAGATGATGCTGTTGACTGTAAAGCGATGTGTAGAGTAAGCCTTTTATTATAGCTCAGGCTAGTAATATTGAGCTCAGGCGACTTCCGAAGCGCCGGCCGCTGCGGCTTCGTCGCGAAACGAGCTATAGGCCTAGCGACGACCACGGCAGCCAGGCAGCAGCAGAGCTCGTCGCTCGGAGAGCCCGCGAGCGGTGCCGTTGCCGATAGCTCCCAACATAAGCAGGCATGCTTTGTCGCTGCTCGATATAGCTGGCAGCCTTTCCGATGACGATCGGTGCGGCGCGCCGTCCAAGTTATCGCACATGTATCTCCTCATTGCTGCTCGAATGGCATGGATCCGGAGCTCGAAGCGCGGCTGCGTGCAGCCACCGCTGAGATGGGCTTCGAGCCTTTCAGTACACGCCATACCGAGACCCACAGGGCGACGACAGCAGCGATAAAGAAACTCGCAAAGGCGGGCGCCAAGATTTGACGAGAACACACGCTTTTGTGAGCAGACGGATTTCCTTCTTTACCGGAAGTACCACATTAATTTCAAGAAATGCGCTGGATTCTTGCCTCTGTTTACGTGTGTTTTAAAAAATAATAAGCAATCAATAAAATAGTATTTCAAGGAGCATCAGTGCTCAGTTTCAAATGAAATATTGAAGAAATTGCAATGAGAAGGGTCGCCCAGTCCATGGCCAAGGCTGCCCAGTTTACGTCATGTGGTAGGGGCGGGTAAAAACGCGCGGTGAGGTGTCGCCCTAATCGGCTGTGAGCGGCAAGTTTGAAAAATTGTTTGTAAATTATTGGTTCCATGCGCAGCTTTCTGAATCAGACTATAATACTCGCAGAGACCACCTCTACAGAGTCGTTGCAATAAAGTATGATTGAAGAAATCATTTCAGGGTCCCTTTAAAGTTGCTCTATGCCTGGCTCAAATAATCTAACTCACGTTTCGTTAGCGCTATCGAGGGTGTGCTAACATAATCTTCACCTAGCTTTAGAATGTGGGCGGCTTCTATAATTTCGCGTGTGGATTGATGCGCGTTTCTCGGGATGAACGAGCAGTCATGAAGGAAAGGCTCGCAGGAACCGGAGGGACACTTTAGGAACCGGAGGAACCGGAGGGACAGGCATAGAGCAACTTTAATGTGTAGGATTCCGAAATACGTCTTTTAGCCTTTTTTACCTTTTGGACAAGGTTGGTTTCTGTCTTCTGCTTTTAACGTCCCTTTCGGTTCTTTTATCGGTTTTAAAAATTTTGTTAATGGTCTTTTTGGCCTTTTAGTGCATTTTGATCACTTGTTGTCATCTCCTAGTGTTTTTTTGTCTCTTGTACTGCCTGCTTGCGTCATCATTTTAAGCGTCATCCTTTTAAGCGTGATCCGTTTAATCGCCCCTCCACTTGTCTTTTTATCTTGTCTAGTTTTCATTTTTTGTTGCCTCCAAGGGTCACCCTTGCCCTCATGTTGTTTTCAATTGTAGTTTCTTATCTTTCGGTCGCGTGCAAACACAGCAGATGTTATTCATGTCTTCCCACCCACTTTTCGGACGTATATATGTGTTGCTCCACAATAAAATAATCAGTTCAAGTTAGCGCTGTATCGTCTTGCTTTTCTTTGTCCGTGTCTTAGGAGTGCGCTGTGTTTTTCCCCCAAGATGAACTACCAACTAGCCCGCTCTTCCACCCTTGCGGGGAGGTCAACCGGAAGAATAATCGGTTTGCTACGGAGGGAAGGAGGTGAGGGGATGAAAAAAATGAAAGAGAAAGGAAGTCACATGGGAAGTCATGCAGGCCGGAAGTTCGCAAGAAGGGGAGCAGTGCTTCGGAGGAGAGAAAGTCGCGTTTAAAGAAGAAATAATTAGAAGTTGAAAAGAAATGAAAATACAGTAAAGTAAAGAATGGGGCCTGTGTCTCCTGAGCGATATGCAGAAGAGAACCCCAGTCCGCTGAAGAGATAGCTATTAAAGGGGCAGCTTAGGCGTCCCCTGAATCTGCAATATTCACTACGCACGAATGAACCAGACATCGACTGAGGGCACTGGTAGATATTCTGATCGCTCAGAACTCAACAAAATACTCTCAGTCCAGACGGAATGCGGCTGTTCAACTCACTGCAGCAACTTCGGTTCTCGCAGAATCTGTGAAACGAACGGACACATCGCAAAATCCTCCAACCTGTTAACATTCATTCATTTATTTATTAGTTACCTGCATTTCCCCGCGAGCCATTACAACAGGTGGGGGGGGGGGGATGCAGACTTCATTAGAGGTATAAAACAATTATTGCAGAGCATAGAAAAATGCATCATTAGATGCGATACATACAGTGCTCGATGGCAAACTGTTCCAGTCTCGAGCAGTTGTAACAAAAAAAAAAGAATAACGCAAGACAATTCCTTGACCTTCAAGCAGCGCTCCAGTCGGTTTGAGATATAATGAGGTGCCTGGATATATTGTTCGCGGTTTATGCCAGTTTTTGAATAATAAATCTCATGGAAAAATTTCAATCTGATGTACCTTCTACGGTCATTCAACTCTTGCATTTAAGTTTTCGTTTGCTGTCCGTCATACTAACTTCGTGATTATAAATACCAAGAACAAATCTAACAGCCCTATTCTGAATTTTCTCTAATTTGCTTACACATTCAGATGTGTGTGGGTCCCAGTAAACGCCTCCATATTCAAGTATTGAGCGTGCATAACTGAAATACAGCTGTGTTTTTAAGTAACTTGGTAAATGGCTAAATTCCGGCGTATGAAACCCAAATATGATGCTGTCTTATGCGCAATATAATTAATGTGCTTATTCCATCTTAAGTTTGATGTAAAAAAGACACATAGATATTTAAATGATTGGCTTATGTTTGGAGTAAATTCATGAATTTTATAGCTATACGGATGATTAGCACGTTTTCTTGTGAAGGTGAGGTGAACAGTCTTGTTTATATTTGAGGACATGTCCCAACGCTCACATCAGTATGCTATGGTATATACATCAGTTTGCAGGATATGCGAATTAGAAGTGGAATTTACTACTCTGTACACAACACAATCATCGGCAAACATCCTGAATGAAGACTGTATGCCAATTGAAATATCATTAATATAAAACAAAAATAAACGTGGTCCCAATACTGAGCCTTGGGGAACTCCCGACGTAACTGGTGCATACTGTGAAGAAATACCTTTCAGAACTTATTAAGGCGCAAACTTCGGCTAGTTGGAAAGCGTTTGTGCATTGATAGTGAAGGTTCAAAATGCGTCAGCACCCCGTCTGTTAATCTGCCAAAAAAGAAATCATGTTCCTGAGGCGTGGCGTTGCAACTGCGCATGTGTGAGTTCGGCTATTTTTGAGATGTCATATATTGATTGTTTTTCGAATAAACGGCAGTTGAACTAGCGTCTGTCCTGTGTATTTGTGTTCTTGTCCCGTGTGTTTACTAAGCGCTAGCAAATATTATTTCAAACCTTTCAGAACAACAGCCTGTTTTTGTAACGATAGATATTATGCAATCCATGCAATTATTTTACAATCCAAGTTATACGCTTTCGATTTGGGGAGAAGTCTGTGCGCGACAACATCAAATGCTTTACTTAAATTCAAGAAAACGCGGTCCACAACTTGTTCCTTATCACTAGTCTATGCTAAATCATGAACAAACTCTACCAACTGCGTACTGCATGAAAATCCACGCCTGAAACCATGTTGACTAGTGCATAGAAGACTGTGTTTGGTTATATGGGCCACAACGCAACTATATATTAGATGCTCGATAATTTTAAGGTGGAAGCCTTTAATACCTCATCGTTGTAAGCAGGAGCTGTCGACAGAAATGTCACGCTTTTCAATTGGTCGAAACGGTCGTGACGTCACAGCGCGAATTTCAAACGGGGCCAATTCTACTCCAACCATGCAACCAATTAAAGGGATCGTATACTGATGCTCCAAGTAAGCTGGACTGAATTTAGTTAATTGCTTACTTAACCAATTAGTCTAATTAACCTTTCTAGTCAGACGAGATAAATAAATAAAACCGAGTAAGAAATTGGCCGAGCTTGGGAATCGAACCCCGGTCTCCGGAGTGCGAGTCGAGCACGCTACCACTCCGCCATGCCAGCTCTTTTTTTTTCTTCAACATGGTATTTATTACAGTGATGTAATGTTCTATGTACATGAACTATATACAAGCCATTATGAAAACAGTGTTAAACAATACATATTGAAAAGACCATGCACTAGAAAAGGGGCAATGCAGAGCACATCACTAATAGTGAGTGCCACTCCGGTTCGTACTCAGTCTGGGCATACACGTCTCTTAGATGAACAACCATTCGACTGAAATGATCCTTTGTAGACACAACAGGTTCACAGTGTCTGTCCATCATGCGGGTTTTCCAGAGGCTGTGCAGTCCAATCAGAAAGAACATGTCCAGGGGTTCATCAACAAATGGCAGCGCAGTGAGATAGCGAACAGAATGCGGAGTCAGATGAATTCTTTTTTTAAATGTGCGTTGCAGGATATCCCAGAAGAGTACTGCATCTTTGCAACTGATGAAACAATGCTCAATTGTTTCTGGTTCATCACAAAGGCGGCAATTAACGATAGACACAAAAATGCCCTTTTTCTCTAACTATGTTTTAACGGGCAACGTACCGGTGTGTAACTTAAAGAAAAAGGTCTTTGTACACGGCGAGACTGGCATCTTACGTACTCTTTTGAGTACGTCATGCCCAGGTAAACCAAAATACAGAGAGCGGTACATGGGCGGAGGGAAGAGCATACTAATCAAATCCTTATACAACTTTTTCCTCGACACTAAAAAAAGGAACTTAGGAGAAAAACGAACAAGTAGGAAACGGACAGCCAAATACACCTCTTGCATTATGCCCCACAAACACGGACGGTCACAAACATTGGAAGACACAATGAGGTTGGGTAAAACATGAACTAAATTTGTTTGCAGGAATGAACGGACTATTGGGTGTGTAGTGTCACGGAAAAACATGAAACGTGACACTATCTGTCGGACATACAGGTGAACTAGACCAAGGCCACCAGCGCTTACAGGCCGAAAAAGGTTATCCCGCCTCATGGATTCAAAAGATGAATCCCACACAAAAGTAGCGAAAAACCCTGTGAGAACGGTGGATAGGAAGTCTTGCGCAATGAATAATTTGCAGTACATAATATATTTTAGTGGCGAGAAACAGATTACAGGCGGTCGCCCTGCCAAAAATTGAGAGGCCATGGGGGACAAACGTATGATCATAGCGCTGAAGAGTTGACACGCGGCCAGCTCAATGGTTTGGATTGAACAAAGGTGCGTCTAGTGAATACGGTGTCTTCGTTCACTCCCATCTTCCTCCCTTCCCGTTACGGCGAGGTTTCGGTGTCCACCGCGATATGCCTGGCAGATACATTTCCTTTCCTCAAAAACCAATTTACCGACGAGCAAGGCGTATTTGTCCGCGTTTCAGATTCGAATTTTGACGGGTGTCCACCGAAATATGTGAGACATTTACTGCGCAACTTCCTTTCCTCGAATACAATTTTCGACTAGTGTCTACTGAGATGTGTGAGACAGTTAATGCGTAATTTCCTTTCCTCAAATAGTGTGAAGTCCTGAATTTATTCCATGCTTTGAAGAGAAGCAAATGTGAGGATATAGATGGAATAAAAATGCAGCCGGTTAGCTTTGTCATTGACCTTATTGCCCCATACCTAACCCATATTTACAACCTAGTTTTATATACCGGTGTATTTCCAGAGCAACTAAAGACTGCTAAAGTGACAGTAGTGTATAAAAGTGGAGAAAACGATAACGTAGGAAATTATAGGCCAATATCAATATTACCAATATTTTCAAAACCACTCGAGAAAATCATCTTTATAAGACTCACTGGTTTCTTTGATGCTAACTCTGTTATTACATCATCGCAATATGGCTTCCGGACAGGTAGTTCTACTGAGACAGCTCTACTTCACCAAAAAGAATTAATTTTAGATAATATTGTAAGGAAGCAACTAACACTAGGACTATTTGTGGATTTCTCCAAGGCTTTTGACAGAATCAATCATAATATCCTACTAGAGAAACTGTCTTGCTATGGTGTTCGAGGTATTTCTTTTAATTTGGTTCAAAGTTACTTGACAAATCGACATCAAGCAATATGTATAGGAAATTAAATGTCCTCATTACAAAAAAATAAGCATGGTGTACCTCAGGGGAGTATTCTCGGCCCACTGTTTTCCAATGCTTACATCAATGACCTTGTATCTCTAGATAGCACCATAAATTATGTTATATACGCCGATGACACCAGTACATTTTTTACAGGAACGAATGCAAATGACCTTGTCAAATCCGCCAACCTATTCTTGGACAAACTATGTAAATGGTCAAGCGCTAATAACCTAAAAATAAACTGTTCCAAAACAAAACCAGTTCTCTTTCAAGCTAAACAAACAAATGTTCGCATTAATCCACTGAAGTTCGATAATACTGAAATAGAATTTTCTTCATCAGCAAAATCCCTGGGTGTCGTTTTTGATGAAGACATGCTATGGGATTTTCACGCCGAGAACATACAAACTAAACGGTGCAAAGCATTAGGTATATTGAGAAAAGTACATTTTTTACCTGTCCCCCAAAAACTAATGCTCTATAACACGCTTTTTACACCTCATCTCTAATATTGTCATCTTGTTTGGGGTACTGGCACCAAGAAAGCACTAAATAGATTGGTTACATTACAAAAAAATGCAGTTAGAGCCATTTCAAACTCTCCATATAATGCCCACACTTCCGACCTATTAATTAAATACAAGATTACTAAAATTTCCACGCTTTATGAGCGCCAGTTGCTGGCATCTTTGAAATCTGAAATCCATAAAAATATAACAACATTACGAGCCGTTGCAAACTTGCAGATTAACATGTCATCTCGCTCCACTCGCCACCATGAACATTGGCACGTTCCGCGATCACGTACTAACTACGGTCTCCAGATGCTTCGAAACAGGCTGCCTAGTACACTTAACAAATATAAGCTAACGGAAGAGCAGCTGCGGGTTCTAACCAAGAAAAAATTATTCGACATTATTAACTAACCTGTACCGTAAGATATGATTGTATTTTTTAACTAATGCACTCATTCACTGTTTTTGCACTTATCTTGTTCTTATATTTTTGTTCCATTTGTTCCTTGTTATTCTTCCCATCATATATATTTTATGTCCTTCTGAACTGTCGTGCTTGCTGCCATGTTGTTCGGGGAGACGGGGCCAGTCAAACTGCCCTTGACGCAGCTTTTATCCCGTCACCCTCGCCACACCTCGTACATGCCCTGTACTTGTTGTGGGAAATAAACTGAGACTGAAACTGAGACAATTTTCATTTTCTTCATTACGGCCCCTCTTTCTTCTTTCACGCCGCCGCGGTGGCTCAGTGGTTATGGTGCTCGGCTGCTGACCCGAAAGACGCGGGTTCGATCCCGGCCGCGGCGGCTGGAATTTCTTTGGAGGAGAACTTCTTGAGGCCCGTGTACTGTGCGATGTCAGTGCACGTTAAAGAACCCCAGGTGGTCGAAATTTCCGGAGCCCTCCACTACGGCGTCTCTCATAGCCTTAGTCGCTTTGGGACGTTAAACCCCATAAACCAAACCATCTTTCTTCTTTCACTCACACTTCCTCCATTCCTGTACGGTGCGGCTCAGGTGTCCACCGAGATGACAGAGAATTACAGCCCCATTTCCTTTCCTCAAAAAGCGTTGTTTTCAAAGGGCAACGCATCTCGCCGGACGGGTGGTGGCGTTCCTTGGACTCCGTGGCAGCGCTACAACACACTGTCGCATTCCACTCCTAAAGGCGAAGCTTAAGCGTCATTAATTGGCAGTTAATTAATGCACCAACAAAATGTGCAGTGAACAATCGCGTAGCAGAACGCAGCACTCAGGCTTTCGCCTTTCACCACTTTAGCCGCTAAAGTTCTTCGTCATATTTACAGTTTATGCTGGTTAAGGAAACGGGTTCGTAGTTCTGAACGGAGCTTCGCGTACCACTCTTATGTATAGGCACGACACGCGCTACCTTCCAATAAGGAGGCAAGTCGTAAAATGGCAATTTGGGCGAGTTGGTTAAACATCTTGTAATAAAAACAGCGCAAGGACACAGGACGAGAACGGAGAGTAGACACACACGGCGCTGAACTTGCAACTAAGTTTATTGGAAAAACACGCTGCTTTTCAAGGCAGGGCGTCAAGAAAGCGCGCGCATGCGCTTTGTCAAAAATACACTTTTTCGTTGACACTGAAATCTTGTTCATACATAACGATCGTAGCACGAGGGAAGTAGCAGAGGCATTTCATATCTTGAGGAAAGGAAACAGATGTGTCAGCCAGCCTTCAGTAGCATTGTCCTCTAAGGAAATGAAGTTGCTTAACAGTGGTTAGCACCGATAATCACACGTGCCTTTAGGAGACTTTATTACCCGATAAGTGTATTTTTGACAAAGCGCATGCGCGCGCTTTCTTGACGCCCTGCCTTGAAAAGCAGCGTGTTTTTCCAATAGGTAGGTAGGTAAAAACTTTATTGATGAACCAAGTAAACTCAGTTGAAAGTTCAGCGCCGTGTGTGTCTACTCTCCGTTCTCGTCCTGTGTCCTTGCGCTGTTTTTATTACAAGAGGCAAGTCGGTTTCATTAAGGGACTTCTGGAACAGCCGGGTGAAATACAGACATAATGTGTGTGCACAATTCTTTGAAATTGTGGCAGGAATGTTATCAAGGCCACAAGCTTTAGCCTGGTTGGAATCCTTCAGTAATTTACGCATACCGTCAACATAAAAATTAACTTCCGGCATGAAGTCTATTTCAAAAGGTAATGCGAAAGGGACGGAAAGTGAACTAGGCGGCAAAAACATAGATGAAAAATAAAGGCTAAACATTGAAACTTTAGACTCATTATCATGAATGATTAAATCATCATTTTTGAGAGCAGGTACTGAGCTTTCATCCTTACCATTACGCTTCACATACCGCCAACATTCTTTGGTATCTCTGACAAGTCTTTCTCCTAGATTAAAAAAATGCAAGTCCTTAGCTATGTGAGACTTCTGTCTAAATTCATTTTTTATTGTTTTCAGCAAGCCCAAAGACTCTGGCGAATTAGAAGACTTGTATCTTTGATACATTCGTCGCGGTCTTCGAACAACGGCACGTAACTCGGTGTTAAACCAGTGTTTATCTCGAGCTCTCCTACTTGATATAACGCTTGATGGAATAAAAGCTTCACGCAATTCAAACATTTTCTGTTTGAAAGTATTCCATAGCTGTTCGATATTTAAGTTATCCGCGAGTTCATCAAAAGTTGGGAGGAACGAATCGAAAGCAGCGCTGTAGACCCTGCTGTAGACATAAATCTTTCGCCTCGCTGGTTTTGAAACCTTCACAAAGTGAACTAATAAATGTGCTAGAAAAATGGCTGAGGCTTAGCTAAGGTTAAGCCTAGTCAGATGCGAAGCATATTGATGGCTAGGCTTGGTAATACATGGCTTTCCTTGGTTGAATACTTGGTCATTTTAATACAACCACTAGAAGCCTTCGTAGTGGGGGAAGACAACGGCATGGCTACAGCGGAACGCCGACTAACCCCGAGACGCGCGTTGGGTGAGCGCCTGGATTGCCACGGAAGCCGCGTCCGCCTGCTCGGTGGAGCGAGCGTTTCACCTACACCGAGTGTGAACGCGCGTTCGAAATGCGCGGGAGTGTGACGTCGCCATACCACGTGATTCACATGGCGTGCAACCGCAGCGACGGCACAAGTTGGAGCCCCGTCTCTCATCTGTCATGACGTCATTGTGTCACGTGGGGTGACGTCACCATACCACGTGGTCTGCACGGCGGGCAACCGCAGCGACGGCACAAGTTGGAGCCCCCTCTATCATCTGTCGTGGCGTCATTGTGTCACGTGGTGTGACGTCACCATACCACGTGGTCTGCACGGCGTGCAACCGCAGCGACGGCACAAGTTGGAGCCCCGTCTCTCATCTGTCGTGACGTCATCGTGTCACGTGGTGTGACGTCACCATACCACGTGGTCTGCACGGCGTGCAACCGCAGCGACGGCACGAGTTGGAGCCCCGTCTCTCATCTGTCGTGACGTCATTGTGTCACGTGGTGTGCACGGCGTGTAACCGTCACGAAGGGCTTGGGTTACCTATTGTAATATGCTTCACATAATAATATTGTGATCGCCCAAACCAGGCAACACCTGCACATTACATACAACATCAGGCACGTTACACAGCAAGAGGTCGAGTACGTGACCGGTTCCGTCCATTCGCGATGGTGTCACAAAATTCGGCGCATTTTTGGAAACAAAGAAAGGAAAACAGCGCCGCGCGGACGCATCTCGCCGGCGCGGTCGTAGAGGGGGGGGAGAAGGAAACCCCTGCGTGTGGGTGCCCCCTCCACCACCGCTCGCCGGGAGGAATGAGTCAGCCACGACGCCGATTTCTCTCGAACGTCCGAGTCGCTTCTACTGCTAACCTGGGGAAAAGGGCGTAGCCTTGCGTGCACTAAGACATGTCCCCCTCGTCCGTAGGCGACGGCGCCACGCTAGAACCTTCGAGAAGCGTCTCCCGACTTTGAGCAATGAGGACGCGCTGCCGGCGAGAGAAATAAAATGAGACTAAATGGCAGACACTGCGTTTATGTGCGCGCCTACTTTGGCGCGTAGAACAAACAGACATGAGAGCGAACCTATAAAAGAAGGACGTTGACCGCCGTCAAATTCGTTCGAAACGCCGTTTAAGCTTCATCGAAGCGCGTTCGTTCGAATCCCGGGAAAACTCTACTCGGCCAGCATCGGACCAACGATGCAACGTTCGCCAGTCTGCGGGACGGCATTGTCGAGGACCTCGGGTCGTCGGACTGTCGCATTGACCATTCAGCAGATCTTGAGTTTGTTCATCTGTTGCTGGGCCAGGGTTACTCTCAATATCTCCACCACAAAGCAACAAGATCAGCAGATAAAACGCTGGGCTAAGAAAACCTGAAAAATGGCTCTTAACATACAGACGATTTGACAAAGCAAAACCGCGTGGCTGACAGGAAAATGTCAGACAAAGCAGTTGGGATGGAACCGGCAAAATGTAACGCGACGGTTTCAAAGGGTGCAAAAGCCCAACCTGCGTGAGCAGTAGAAAACTTGTAAGGGTCGCCGCCATCTCGCCGGTTCCACGCCCAATCGGTACAGTGCGGCTCCGATGCTTTTTGCGGTTCTTTTTTTTCAAGGGATAGCGTTAAGAATCCCATTTCACGGAAAAGCCGGCGTTGGCATCGTTAACCGTGAGCGAAAAATCCGCACA
The DNA here is from genome assembly GCF_055824585.1 of Amblyomma mixtum. NCBI lineage: Eukaryota > Metazoa > Arthropoda > Arachnida > Ixodida > Ixodidae > Amblyomma > Amblyomma mixtum. The sequence continues at coordinate 130,910,081 of NC_143012.1, forward strand.
AAATCTCCAGCAAGCAACATAAATGGAAGCGGGGGGGCCGGGGGGGGGGGGGGGCACCTAGGTCCCGTGACGTCGTGGTGTCATCACAACCTGCTCATCATGGCAGTTAAATCGATGTTGTTGTGTTGTAGTTGCGACTGAGAGAAAGATGAAAAGGGAAGTGGACGGGCCTGCCTACTGGCTCAAGCCGAGCAAGCACCGCTGCCACGTGCAGATAGAAGAGAGTGAAAAGATAAGAGAAAAGAGAGAAAAGACGCGCGTCGCAACCACCGCGTCCGCCGAAACGGACGCTGCCTGAAAAAAACAGACAAGCGACTTCATGTCCCTGCATTTCGCATACTGAACTCCCACGCCGCACACCTAGCTTCCCCGCCACATGGAGCTGATATGGGTGCCTGCCCACTCCGGGAATCCCGGAAACGAGGCCGCAAACGCTTTAGCCCGAGGTTCTCTCAACCGGGCACCGGCGGCCTCCAATCTGGGGTTGTCGCTGGAGGGCATGCACTCATTCAATGAAATGACGCAGGCCTACAAAGCCGAGCGTCGGCTCAATCCTCCACGCCATCCCTCTCTCCACAATTATAATCAGACACTTTGGAGGCGGCTCCAAACATGCACTTTACCCTCTCTCATATACGCTCGCGCTATCACCAAGTCCAGACAAACCCCTTCTGTACCCTCTGCCACCACCCCAAAGCCACTCTCGACCATATCCTTTTCCTCTGTCCGGCGGATCCTACCCCGCGGGGCCTGGAGCACCTTACCACTTGGGAGGCAAAGGAGGCCCTACTGCGTTCTGAGGACCCGGCCAAGCAAGCCATCGCCACAGGCCGGGCTGCCAGCTTCATGAGCCTCCGAGACATGAACGTTTGAGTGACACACGATGACACACCAACTAACCCAGCTTTCCGCCTTGATTGCGTTTGAGTGCAGTGGGGCCGTGCGGGGGCCCACGGACCTGTGTCCCAAACTCCCCTGTTGCAAATAAAGTTTTCACCACCACCACCACCTCCGATGCTTTTGTAGCCAACACTTGGCAGCGTCGATACCCACTTGGCAATGTTGCCAGCTTGGAATCGTAAAATGTTCAAATTCGTCACTGGCTGGGACCTGTTGCAACTCGAAGCTGTCAAACAATGCAGTCGTACACGAAGAACCACTGTCCACCAATTCCGGGCATACGTCGTTGAACGGAAATCCGTAAGGAAGGTCTCGTGGAAAAACACAGCACGCTCCTAAGACAAGGACGAAGAAAGCAAAGACGACACAGGGCTGTACTTTGTGATTATTTTATTGCGGATCGAAATATATACAGGGTCTGTTCTGAAAGTAGTAGGACTGGTTTTTTCCTGGGCGAACGGGCGGAAGAGAGCTGGTCTGCGCATGCAGGATCGCTGAAGGGGGATATTGGGAATGCTTGGGAAAATCGGCAGTAGGCTCTCGGCCGCTGAAGAGAGGAGGTCGCTTGTACTGTGAACCCCTGTCGAAACGTCTCGTCACGCAGAATAGTCGAGCGTTTGCTCGATCAACGATACGCGATCAAATTTTGAGTAAATCCTAGTAAAACAGGCAAAGAGACTCACAATATGATTAAGGAGGCCTACGGTGACGCTTCCATGGGTAGATCAGGTGTTTTTTGAGTGGCACAAGCTGTTCCGAGAAGGTAAGGAAAGAGAGGAGGAAGACAACCGCTCCAGACGCCCTTAGACCAGCAAGACCAACAAAAATGTGTAGCGAGTGAAACATTTACTTAACAGTGATCGTAAAATGAGTATCAGAGAATTGCTGATGACTTGAGCATTCCTCGAACCCAAGTTTTTGAGATCGTGACAGAAAACTTATCCATGAGGAAAGCGTGCGCGAAGTTGGTGCCGGGAGTGTTGTCAGAGGAGGAAAAGGCCAACCGGTGGGATCTTCTTCATCATGTGAATGAGGACCCCGATTTTTTGCCCAGCACAAGGCGGCAACGCTGCCTACAGCCTCGACTTGGCCTCGGCAGACTTTTTTCTATTCCCGAGTAAAAAATCGACGCTCTAGGGGAAACATCACGGATCGGTAGAGGTGGTTCAACAGGCCGTGACGAGGGAGCTAAACAGCATTCCGGTCCAGGCGTTCCTGGAGGCGTACAAAAATGGTAAAACTCATAGGCAGCAGCGTGTAGGTGCGGAAGGGTGCTACCTTGAAAAATGGTAATCGTTTGCAGTATTCTCTTGAATAAATTTTGTTTAAAAAAATCAGTCCTACTACTTTCAGAACAGACCATGTATATATGTTCGAAAAGCGGGCGGGAATACACGGGTAACAGCTGCTGAGTTTGCACGCGACCCAAAGATAACATACTAAAGTTGAAAATACGCATGATGGCAAGGGTGAACCTAGGAGGTTCACCCTCAACGATGTTCGTTTGTGCCGCATGAAATTGTACGTTCGCATAACCATAATATGAACATAAATATTGACTAAATGAGTAAAAAAAAACGTCTGATTCGCTTCAAATTTATTTTATTGTGGTGAAGAGCGCAGAAGACGAAGCACTAGCAAGCAACTTTCTGCTTCTTTCACAGTCCTTTGCCTTCTGCGCTGTTTAAAACAAAGAACTAATCACCCAGCACTGGACGCTGTATGTTTTCTGCTAAGGTCATAGTTCTAGCACCATGGCTGCAATTTTCACCGACCCCAGATGGTCGAAAGGCTGCGGCAACCGAGGACAGGGCAGAGAGATTTCATGTACGCATCGATCAGTCGACCGCTGTCTTGTTCCTCTCGTGTGCACCTGATGATTATCCTCAGCCTGGAGCAAGAAAAAGGCCACGCCTTTTTCCTGATGCCACTGGCCATCCAGATTTCGCACTCATCACACAATCTAACGGTCGGTTGAGTTTTCCTTCGTTCGGAGTTGGCTCCGACATTTTGCGGACTTCCGACAGGCGGCTTTGCGCGCAATATGTGCTGCCGATGTTCTTTTCAAGGAGAGCTTAACAGCTAAACTGGACCATCATCTTTTGTTCTTCTGCAACGCTTGCCCAGTTGTCCCCTCGTTCCGTCCGACTTAAATGATGAGACCAAGTTAAATATCCCTTGCAGCACTGACCTTTATGGTTTAGAGCAAAACATAAAGGACGCACTGTAGCGTAGTATTGAAAACTTCGTTCTTTTAGTAATGGTCACACCAACTACCGCAACACTTGAATAAGTCGCGAAACTACAAATAAATTGCAAAGTGAAGCACTGTGGGGATACAAAAATAACCTTATTCTATAAGTTACATGCACACAAACAAAATTGTGCCTGAAAGCTCGAATTAGAACGTCTCATTATTTTAACATGATGTCCCCGAATTCATTAGAAAGTTATCCCCTAAAATTTTAGAATGAATTTACTACGTCTAACGACTGATTAGTGGAGCAAAACTCTAATTATTACCAATGTTCTCATGGACTGCACGGAGAGAGAACCGGCTGTGAATTTGTACTTTCAAGACGTTTTTCTTAAGCTACGCAGCAGGCAGCCACAGCTAAAATTTCAGTTGACGATCCTGGTTACGCAATAGCTATTTCTGCGCGAGCGCGAACTCAGCAATAGAAAATGCGCTCGTTCAGGTGGGCGTTTAAATACCTTTCTCAAAAGTTTTCCAGCACAGTTACCTTCATTTTTAAAAAGGACCTTTCAGGTCTCTTTAACTTTGGATAATATCCCCGAGGTCTGGAGGATGGCCCGCGTCATACGAATTCATAGAAAAGGAAAAACGCTACTATTATTATTTACCAGTTTCAACTCATTCTCTTGCAAGTTGCCTGAGAACATAGCTAACTCCTTTCTTCAAGAGAATAACGTTTTATCAGCTGTACCGCATGGTTTCATAAGGGATATTCCGCTGTGACACAGTAACTTACGGCAGCTAATGAATTTGAAGTTCTGCTAAATGAATTAGGGCAGATTAATGTACTTGTTTGAGACTTTCGTAACGCATTTCTCAATGTTGCTCACAATAAATTCATTTACATATGTACTGGCGCCCCTGCTTTCCTTGGTATTTGGAGTGAATGGCTCCAAATATACCGAGTTTCTGAGTTGCATCAAGTGTACCATAAGGGAGCGCCCCAGGACCACTGCTTGTTTCTAATAATCTGCCCGCTGCTATTTACGAGCATGCCCCTGTCAGGCTCTTTGCAGATGACTTACATGAGATGTTATCGGTGCTCAGCTATGTGGAAGAAACGTGGAAGCTAACAAAGAGGGTGCAGCTTAAGTTAAGGACAACGCAGCGAGCTATTGAAGGGAAAATGTTAGGTGTAACGTTAAGAGTCCGCAAGCGGGCGGTGTGGGGGAGGGAGCGAACGCAGATTAATGATATCCTAGCCGAAATGAGTGAGCTTGGGCAGGGCATGTAATGCGAAATCAAGATAGTCGCTGTTAATGGTAACGGAGTGGTTTCCAAGAGAAGGCAAGCGTAGCAGGGGGCGGCAGGGAGTTAGTTGGGCGGATGAGATTAAGAAGTTGGCGGAGGTACGGTGGCCGCAGTTCACAAATGACAGGGTTAACTGGAGAGACATGGCGGAGGCCTTTGTTCTGCAGCGGGCGTAATTAGGCTGATGATGATGATGATGTAAATATGCTCAAGTATTTTCACAAAAGACACTTCTACACCCTGATTCTATGGTAACTGAACGACTGCCGAGGTTTCGACTGAGTCAAATTCTTTCTCGTGATCGATGAAGGCTATTAGTAGGGAAGGACAGCAAGCTGCCGGGCTAGTTCATGATGCGTTTTTTAAGAAGTTAGCGCAAAAAACCGACAAGCGACAGAAACAAAGGGCACATAAGACATTCACGGGGGTTGGGTATATTCTGCGCTTGTCTCTATCACCTTATTGATAGTGGGAATATAGTGTATTGTAGGCAAAAGCCTGCCTGATTATTTGGTTGATTGAAGTTCAAGTTAGTCCTGACTCTATTAGCGGTCACCTTAGTAAACACCTTGAAGGCATAGAAAGTAAGCTGATCGGTCTGTAATTTTTCAAGTCCTTCAGGTCTCCTCTCCTATGGATCCAGATAATGTTAGCGTTCATCCAAGCTTCTCGTACGCTCGAGATCGTAAGTTGTGCATAAGGTTATACTTTCTAGCAAATTCCTTTCAGAAAACAGGATGCCGAAAAAGAACTTTAAAACGTGCATCTAAAAAATGCGAACAAATTACAAATCCCTAGTCAGGCTTCTTGAATACGCCCCAGTTGGGTGCTCTCCTCATCCTGTTCATGTAAGAGGTAAATTTAATTCAGCGCAGAGTAACGCCATTCTGTTGATTTTTAAACACTAGGATCGGAACTTTTCCTTTTCAGATCATTACCATGTCTTATCACTGATATCACTGGAGCATCGACAAACTTGCGATCGGCTTGTCATGCTACATAAAATTACATACGAGTCCGTTTAGTGGCTTCCCCATTGCATTCACCAGTCATTCTATACACATGACCTGCCGGAGTGATCCTGTGAGCATTGTGCCCTTCATGTTCTGGCTGGCTTCATTGCTGTATTTCTTTTTACGCGCACAGTTGATATGTTTAATGGACTTTAAGGTTCTATGCAACATTTACAACGTAGAAATTCTATGAAGCGCCTATGCGACCTCGCGCCTGTGGAATACTTCGCAGTTGGTTTGCTGACATTGCGCAAGACCGGCAAATTTCAGCATTTGTCCCTGCTTTTTCTGACGTGAAGAATGGTTAATTTTAAATCATTTTTGTCCCGAAGTATGTTCGATAACCGTTAGCATTAATTTAATCTGCCTTATCTAAAAGCTATCGATGCAGCTTTTAGCCCTTGACCATTTGCAGCATTTATTATTTTGGAAGAAATACGGATTTGAATTCCACTGAATTAAAATTTTTATCCACAAGCGACGGCGACGACTGCGGCTGGCGGCCTAAAGGTTTGCACGCATTCTGTGTACGATCGGCGCTTCCCGTCCATTGTATGCGCGTCCTGCGATGTATAAGCAATGGCTGAGTTGAGGTCACTGATTTCAAAACAACTTTCGTTGACCATTAGCATTCGCTCCCCACAATCGCCTAAATTTCAGACACGAAATCTGCGGACTCGTACGACCTACATATCGCGGAAAAGAGCCGCCGTTACTTGGCAGCATGAGGATCAGCTTTTGTGGAATTCCTGCGTGAAGTTACAGCCACCCTTGACCTCGCTAGCTCTGAGGACGAGAATAATTGTCCAAGTGTGAGCATTTATATTAGTTGCTTAAAAGAATTCCCCGTTGACAGGCACAGTCAAGGAAAAAGAACTACAGATAATGTTTACTACATTCGTATCGGACCGAAAGCACAGATTTGTGTGGCGTAGAAGACGACGGGGAGCAGGCAGTGCCGCGGGACGGAGCAGAGGGAAATTTATGAAGACGACGCTCTCCAATGCACAGCGCGAGAATGTGGCAACAAAAGGTAATTCATTAACTTGGTGCCAATTTACCTTCTTTGGGCTCTCCTCACTGAACCCTGGCCAATCACCCGTCGTGGGTATGTGCCATGCCACCAAGGCAACAACAACAACAACAACAATGTGGTGCAGTTTAGCACGAGGCATGTTGGTTGCGGCGATGTTCGAAGAAGACGTTGTTCGAAGCGGACACATTCCTCGAGGTTCTCCGCACAAAATACTCAATCCGCCTCTGGCCGGGGTACTGCTCAGGCTTTTTCCTGCAGTAATGAATACCGTATCGTTCTGCCCCGACTCCCAACCGGTGAGCTGGTGACCGACTCTGATTTCCTGCATGCGGACCTTGCCGGCGCCCGTACAGGGAACAATATTTCAGAGACTCCCTGCGAAACGTAGTGGACCTAAAAGAAATTAGCTCTATTGGACAATTCCAGATGTATGACGCTTGGATGCTTACTTGCAAATCGGTGGAATCAAAAGAAAAGCTAGTGTAATGCGGTGACCTCTTGGTGAAGAGCCCCCGCGGTGTTGTTGTTTACCCGGAACCGAAGGAGGTGAAGGTGAAGCTTTGTGGCTTCCCGATAACTTGGAAGGTTGCTTTATCCGTGAGGCACTCCAGTCGTACCGGAAAGTGACATCTATCTCGGCGGAAAATTGGAAAGTTTCAGACATGGAGCTAATGGAACTCTAGGCCGTGATGTCGTCCTGTCTCTCGCTGAAGGAGTCGAGGTTAGGGACGTTCCACATCGACTGACTGTGTGCGGCATACAAAGCCTTCTTCTGATTCCGGGCAGACCACCTCTGTGTCTTCGTTGCAACCGCGTTGGACATATTCGTCGCCACTGTCGTACTCCGTGGTGTGACGGCTGTCGGCGTTTCGGCTACACAGCGGAGGAGTGCGTCGTGACGTATGCCGACAAGCTGAAGCTGCGGCATCGCGTGCGGCCCCCTGACGACGCTCTACAGGAGCACATCATGGACGCTACAGAAGTTCTTGACGCGACTTGGGACTCGCCAGTCGCCGCTGTGGCTGAGCCTTTGAGTGTCAGTGCGCCGTTGCCCTGGAGTGTAAAGAACCAGCGGATGACCATGCAGCGCCGCCTCGGTGTGAGGCGCCGAGTTTTGCTGCTGGTGGGAAAGCAGTCGCCGTCCTTGAAGCCCATACGGATACCACGGCGCACACTTCGCCTCCTCCTGTCATTGCTGGCCAGCCGCTTCCGGATCAGGGCCTTTTTCCAGCGGATGATGAACCTGGTTCCGCAGACGAGGCACTTCAAAAGCGCCGTGCATCCTGCGCTTCCCAATCGAGTGAAGATGAAGACCCAGTGAGCAGCACGCATCGCCGTCGGCGTCGAGCATCGAGGCACAACTGGAAGAGCCGACGTTCGCGGTCCAGAAGGCCTGGCGGTGGTTCTAAGGCGCCTTCGCCGTCTACAACGGGCACATAGAACTGTAGGCATAATTTTTTACACTCATCATGGCTGCTTCCGCAGAGTTATTATTCCCAACAATGAATGTACGGGGCCTTTTGAAAGTGAGGAGGATACCGACGTGGTGAAATGAACGGCGGCGCAACAAGGACACAAGCAAGAGAGGGGACACCACGAGGGGACGCCGTTAATTTCATCATGCACCAACTCGCCCCTCAGGCCATTCTTCTGAAATACCGATGTGGCCCTGCAGCCCTTTTTATCAGAATATAATGCCCTCGGGACGCATTCTGTGGGCTTGTCGGCGGTTGCTGTTTGTTTCTGCGTAAAACACTTCCTTGTTCGGGCTTCACCTGTGATGTCGATAATGAGGACCGGTTGATATGCTGCGATTTTCTGCTCTATGAAAAGCCATGGCGACTCATTAATGTCTACTCATTTAATTCATCATGCTAAAGTAAAGGCGCCAAAAACCACACACACATAACACAAGAGAACGGGACAGAGCGCCACTCACTAGTTTATTTTGCAGAACCCAGATACATATATACACAGCCAGCGCCTGCGCGAGGAACGAAATTACGCATCAATGTGATAACGAACGCTCAAAAATCATTTTTTTCTGCTTGATACAGAGATAAAGATATTTCGCTGACACACGAACTGCTTTTCTTACTGATATAGAACGCTTGAATCAGTCCTCTGGCTTTGATATTGCTGTTCTGGCAAGGATCCGCTCGTATGAGAAGCACGGATGAGAAGCAATTTGCCGAAACATATCAGATCCTGCCCTTCACGCTCTTGTGAGCCATGCTTCTTATTTTTTTTAATACTGTGCATCATCATGTGATCACCTACTGCTTCTTTGGTGGTTTTGTAGGCCTTTTTCAAGCTGTCAGGAACAGCTTTCTGCCTATAAACCCTGCAGAATCTTTCTTGAAAATAAAATGAAATGACAGTTGACATTGCTTCTCGACTGAGGAATCTCCATCGCAAGAGGCATCGCACATTTCCGCAAAGACCAAGACGAAGTACTGCTGACCAACTTCAGCGAAGAACACCGGAGCGTTAACACAGGAACAGCGATTGTTTTCTTCGATGAAATATTCAACGTACGGCACTCATTCGCCCTCTACGACCCATCCGCAAGAGGTTCGCCTGAACAAGAGAATACGCCTGCTTCCGACATCAACCCGGCCCTGCCCCGGAAGAGGCAAGACAAGATCCGCAATGTGCTTCGAAGCTACAGTGAGTGTTTCCCGCCAGTGCCGAAGGTCTGACAACCGCCGATCGCCAAGCATCGCATTATAACCGATCACCACGCCCGACCACTCCGCCAAAGCCCCTACCGTGCGTCGCCCATAGAACTACAAGCTATCCCGGACCACGTAGAAGGACGTCCTCCAGCCTTCAAAGAGCCCCTGGGCGGCACCGGTTGTTCTAGTGAGAAAGAAAGACGACGCACTTCTATTCTGTGTTGAATACCGCCGCTTGAACAGCATAACAAAGAAGGACGTCTACCCTCTTCCCCGCATCGATGACAGACTGGACCGGCTCTGCAACGCTAAGTATTTCTCATCTATGGACCTCAAGAGCGGCTACTGGCAAATTGAGGTCGATGAAAGCGATCATGAGAAGACCCATTTATCTCTCCGGATGGCCTCTTTGAGTTCAAGGTGATGCCATTTGGTCTCTCTGCCGCACCAGCGACGTTTCAAACAGTAATGGATGCAGTGCTGGCATGGCTGAAGTGGCAAATGTATCTTGTATATTTCGATGACGTCGTTGTCTTCGCCTCCACCTTTGAAGAGCACCTAAAAAGGCTTCGAAGAGTGGTACACAAAATCACGTCGTGCGGTCTAACCTTACGATCAGAGAAGTGCCACTTTGCCTATGAAGAGCTGCTCTTTCTAGGCCATATCGTTATCAAGTACGCCCAGACCCGCAGAAAACAGCTCCTCTCGCATTATTTCCACTGCCGGCCGATAAGAAAGCTGTGCGCAGGTTCCTCGGATTGTGCACATTTTACCGACGACTTCTGAAGAACTTTTTGCGCATCGCCCAGCCTCTCACCCACCTGACAAAGGCAGACGTGCCTTTTAAATGGGAAGCGCCTCTAATACAAGCCTCCAAGGAATTTCAGCGTAGCTTGAAGTCCACACTGATCCTCGCGCACTTTGATTAAAACGCCAACACTGAAATTCACACCGACGTAAGCAGCCTGGGCGCAGGCGCTGTCCTTGTTCAAAAACGTGACAGTCTGGAGAACGTAATCGCATACTCAAGCCGTTCCCTGTCCAAGGCCGATGCTAACTATTCGAAAGCTGGGAAGGAGTGTCTTGCCATCATCTGGGCTGCGTCTAAATTCCGCCCCTAGCTGTACGGACGACCGTTCAAGGCGGTCGGCGGTCACCACGCACTGTGCTCGCTTGCCATTTTGAAGGACCCCTCCTCCCGCCTCAACCGGTGGAGCCTGCGCCCCCGGGAGTTTGACGTCACCATCTTTTACAAGTCCGGACGCAAGCACTCTGACGCTGACTGCTTCTCATGAGCCCCTGTAGAGCCCCTGTAGTCATCATGTTTTGACATAGGCATTCGTCTCCAAAGGGGAAACTGACACCACGTACCCTACCGCATAGCCTTCCCCGTGCATTGATGAGAAACACGTGCGACGAGCTGCACACCACCGTGGGGACGTCCCTCGTGCACGACGTAGATGGCATCCTCCTCTCGTGCTCAAGATGTGATGGGGCGTGTTCTCTGGGGACAGAGTGCGTGAAGATCTGCTACCGTGAACTTGGACACGCCGTCCTTGGCAGACCCGGCCTCCATGTAGGGTTTTTAGAGAAATGAAACCCATATAAAACTCGGTGCAGAGGACGGTCAAGGAGTCCCTCACATCAAGTTTGTTCCTCTCATCGAGGCTCTTCGACTGAGAAGCACTCTCATTGCTGTACGTGTACATAATATAAATAGTTGTATAAAGCTTTTTATGCCTTCCTTCATAATCGTCTCCGATCCTCCTCGTCCCATCACCACAACTGGTTGGCAGCGGTGGGATCGTCTGCATGGTGTCCTGACTTCGGTTTTGGTGGTGCATTGCCTTCTCTCCTTGAGTATTGCCAGGCTTTGCATTTGTGCTGGTCTTCCTGGGAGTGTACGTCGGTTGTAGTAGTCTGTTCGGATTTGAACCTTGCTTTGCACTAAAATTCTTGAAAGATTAGAGATCCCATTACTAGCGAGCACTTAAAAACATTCATGATCTAGCGAGAGCTGCGTAAGATGGAACTGATCTCCTTATATGGAGGATTAGGGATTTATTGTGGGAAAACAATGAAGAAACAGCAGGTTGTCAGTGCGATAGAGGAACTCGGTTTTGAGGACAAGGAGATTGTGGAGGAATGGGAGGAAATGAAAAGGAAAGAGGAATTGGAATTGACGGAACAAAAAAGAAAAGAGAAATTGGAGGAACAAAATAGGAAAGATCAAGTGGAGCTAGAAAGGAAGCGACTGGAGGTGAACCTGAAGCACAGGCAGAAGCAGCAAAAGCTGGCACGGCCTCTCTTGTGAGTAATCAGTGATCCATGTCGGTCAAAATGAAAGACCTTGTGTCACCTTTCAAAATGGTCGATGTTATCGGGTTGTTCATTGTGAACTGTGAGCACGCGTGTGAGAACCATAACTTTCTTCGCACAACCTGGCACCTCCTGACGGTTATGCCATGTGCGGCTGCCGACCCGCTTGCTCGGCTACCAAAGGCGGAAGCGGATGGTGAAGGCCGCCTTGCTGAAAAATTACTTCCTGTCGGCCGACGCCTTCCGTCGATGGTTCAGAAGCACGAGGAAGGGGCCCTCTGAGTCATTCCCAGATATTACCTGCTTTATTAAGAGAAATCTGATCGAATGGCTCAGGGTCGCGGAGTTTTAAGATGATCATGACCAAGTTGTGGACCAAATCTCTCTAGAATAGTTTTACAACTGTCTAAATAAGGAAACGTGGCTCCGGGTGCAAGATAGGCCCAAAAACAAAAGCTTAGAGCGCGTCGCGAAGCTCGCAGAACAGTTCCAGGTCAGGCGCGTAGCAGGAAAAGAAAGCTTGCGGACAGCAACAAAGCCCTAAAGGGAGTTCCGGAAGCGTCCATGGCGGAAAGAGAATAGAGTGGCCCCGCCGAGGGTGGAGAAAGGGGCAAATGAGGAGGACCGCAAAAAAGGCTCCTTCGGCAGAAATGACGCAGACAAAGAAAAAAAGAGAATTATCGTGCTAAAGCCCTCGAGGCGAAGAAACTGGCAGTCTGTTTCCGCTGTAACGAGCCCGTGCACATTGCGAGTGGCTTTCGAAGCTCTAGGCTGGTTTTTTTGCTCAGTATCATCGACGAGACAAATAAATATCCGCCTACTAGAGCCGTACAGTACATGCGCGAAAGGACAATGATTGGGCGACGGTGTAGCGTCCTGCGCGACTCCGCCGCCACAATGGATGTAATGTACCCTGTGCTCGTTTAACTGCAATATTTCACTGGCGACTGCGCGTGGATCAAGCAGGTGACGTAGGCGGACAGTGCCTGCCTGCCTTTCATGCGCGTCACCATTGAGGGCCCGTTTTGGGGGTTGCATACCGAAGCGCGAGGTCAGCGACCTTGCCGCTCGGAGTACGAGCTAAAGAAGAGGGGCTTGAGCTACGGCGAACACTCCGTGCACGCGCTGACTCGTTCCAAAGCCCGCGATATCACGGCCCAGTTGAGGCCAGAAAGAAGTGTGACTTCAGGAGTCACAAGGTCTGACTTTATAGGTAGAAAAGCCAAGGAAAAGGCCTGCAACACCGCCAACCATAACAAAGGCACTAGCGATGGTTTGGTTGAACACGCTGGAAGCAAAGAAACGTGCCACAGGGCAGTATCACACCCTCAGATCTATGCCGCTTTGAAAGAGGAGGTCGAGGCAGTGGCAGCTCAGGGTCAGATAGCCTGCAAAAAATCTCATCAGAATGCAGCTGGTGAGGCACTCGAGAAAAGTTCTTTGTACATAGATGACGGCAGAGTCGCAGCGGCCCGCGACAAAACGCTAGAAAGTGAAGAACAGAGCCCAGACAAAATTCCGCAGGCGTCCGAATTTTCAGGGAAGCTGTTACCTAGCACTGACAGCAGGGCTCAGGTGGTTTTGCTATGCGAGGAAAATTCCACGCGCGATGAGCCTCTGGAAATCACTGGGTGAGCTTTTGGCGCTGCGGCGAGGGCCGACAGCTTAACCCGTGATCGCACCTCGATAACTCAAGGCGCGCGCAATTGATCCGCTTGGGCAGCTTCCAAAAAGCGGTGGCGTGTAAATAAACCAAATTATGTGGTGCCGCAGTAATGCAAAAAAGTGCAGGTCAGGCTCCTACAATTGAAGACACCGCGTAACTTCTCTGAATTGCCACCGCGGCGCTCAAGAGTTCACCGGCGTCGCATGAAGGTCAGATCGCCTAAGCGGGCACATGCAGGGCGTAAGCCACTTGCCCCATTGTGGGACCGCAGCAGCGGTTGTCATGAGACATGTGACTCTGCTGCTTGCTAAGGAAAAGAGCGCGTGGCCACCAGACAAAACGGCGCCACAGAGCGCGCGCGGGTCAGATAGAGACACGACATGCAAGGAACCGAGAGAGGAGGAAGCGACCCTCCCGCGTAGGGGTTTTCCAGCGCTACCCAGACATTGCGTACATGTAGCAAAGAGACGGAACTAATCAGCCGCGAGTCTTTTGGGAAACATTAGCTGGCAGACGGGCCGTCTGTCCAGCACCGCGCGGGCGCGGCTTACCTATGTAAATTCTAAGAATACATCTTTCTTGTATTTGCTGTTTGATTCTTCATTGATTTACTCCGGTAGAAAAACGCAAGAGAAGTTTTGAGCCTTTATGCCTATGTGGAATTTTTCACTTTTCGTGTTTTCTTGCCGTAATGATGTAGCTTAAAGGCGCTTGTTTTTATGTAAACTAAATGTCGTCCAGTGCAGCGCAGTGAAATCGATCACTGTAGCAACAATCAGTTACCTTGGAGATGTGGTCTCCCCCGCGTGTATACAACGTTTTGTTCTTCTCTCACGGCGTTGCATATGTTTGAGGTTTTTTAATGGATAGTTCAGTGTTTGGGGTTATGATATGTATAGTAGTTGAACTGTAGTATCCTCGCAACTCATCAATCGGCCATCTTTCTGTGGACCGCCAAGGCAGGTGTAGTTTCTTCCAACCTCAAACCTGATTGAAAATTGAAAGATGCGGTGCCAATGAATCGCCCGCATAGGTCACGTCCGCAGCTCACCTCAGACCGCCTGAGGGGCAGGGGGCGGAGAGATATTCTAGCAGCGCAGCTTAAGGCCTTGTTCTTTATTTGCCTGGCAGGACTCGAGAGCGGGCGGTGCTCTTGCCTGCCACTCTTGCCCTGCAGACATCGGCCCATGGATCACCCAGGAAACGGGAACTGCCCAGCTGATGCGGCCTCTTCAGACGACAGCGAAGAGCTGTAACCTCTTTCAAGACAAGTACCTGGCGGCGGACAAGCTGTTATGATAGTACTTGTCGCTACGCGGGCCGGAGCAAGCGACAACCGGAACTGTCAACAAAGCCGACAATCTCGCGACGACTGAAGACCGGATGCCCTTTGTCTCGGAAAAAAAAAGAGTCCCCTCTATACCCGCTGGCAACGTCGACGGGGCGCTGAAAGAATGAGCCCTGCGCGACTGCAGCGGACTCTCCTACGGGGTTCCAAGGAGTAACGGGAAGAGCTGCGGAGTCCAATCGTTATGTTTGGACATCGGCATTCATCTCCAAGGGGGAAGCTGCACACCGTGGGAATATCACTCGCAGAGATTCCTATGTCTGCTCCTCGCAAGCTCAACACGTGATGGGGCGTGTTCTCCGGGAGCGAGTGCGTGATGATCTGCCACCGTGAACTTGGATACGCCTTCCTCGGCAAACACGGCCTCCGTCTAGGGATTTCAGGGAAGAAAATCCGTACAAAACTCGGTGCAGAGGACGGTCAAGAAATTCCTTCCGTCAAGTAGCTTCCTCTCATCGAGACTCTTCGACTGAGAAGCACTCTTTACTCTACGTATACATCATGTAAATAGTTGTATATTGTTTTCCTTGCCTTCCCCGTAAACCAGTCTTCGATCATCCTCATCCGAACAGTGGTCCGGCCATGCTACTTGAGTCGCAACGGACCCATCAGCTCCAGCTATTTTGCACAGCAGCAACGCTTCAACACCGAACTAAAACACCTCATCAGGTACTTAGAAGGTACTGATGAGGCGTGATGAGGTGAAAACCTGCCGAGGTTGTCAGCGACGAAAGACCCGTCCCAAACGGCCAGCAGGATTTCTTAACCCCATTGAAAATCCCTCCAGGCGCTTTCAGTAGATCGGCATGGTTTTGCTTGGCCCTTTCCCGAAGTCAATATCGGGAAATAAGTGGATCATCATAGCGACCAAGTACCCGACCCGCAACACTGAGGCAAAAGCCCTAACGAACCGAACAGTGACAGAAGTCAGCAAATTTTTCCTGGAGTACATTCTTCTGCGACAAGGTGCCCTTAATGTGCTCATCATGAACAAATGTAGAAAGGGGTTCGGGTTCAAAAAGAAAGGAAAACAAAAATTCCCTGCTCGCAAGCTCATCAAGGACAGAGGAATGGGGTAGAGTGCTCGGTACAGCACATAGTACAGAAAGGAAACCAGAGGAAGGACGGAGACACAAACACATGCGTCGTCCCACCAGCGTCGTCCTTTGTCCCTCTCTGTGTCTGCGTGCTTCTGCTGGTTTTTTCTCTTGAACGGACAGAGGAACAGCATTCACGGTGGTACTGAAGCAAGGCATCGAGCGTTACAGCCAAATCAGCCTCCGGTGGACAACCGCACACCATCCGCAGACCAACGGACTGACCGAGCTCCTGAACAAAACCATCGCCAATGTGCTCGCCTGGTATGTTGGTGCCGAACACATTGCGTGCGACACCATCCTGCCTTACATCGTTTTCGCCTACAACACTGCAGTGCAGGAGGCCACCCCTATGACGCCTTTTAGGCTCGTCCATGGCAGGGAGGTCACGACCACGCCAGACGCCATGCTGCCTAACGTTACTGAAGATGATAACTTGGCAGTCGCCGCCTACCTTCAACGCGCAGAAGAAGCTCGATTACTGATCAAATGCCAGCAACGGAGCGAGGATAGAAGCTACAACCTACGAAGACGCAACGCGGAATGCAAGCCACGAGATCCGGTCTGGGTTTAACGCCCATTCGCCACCGCGAATTGAGTGCAAAGCTTTTGCGCCACTAGTTCGGCCCGTAAAAGGTTCTTCGGCGGCTAGGTGTACTGGACTATGAAGTTGTCCCTGAAGAAATGACTGCATCCAAGCGACGCCGTGTACGACCAGAAGTTGTCCATGTCGTCCGTCTAAAGCCCCATTATGCGCAAGGCCGATTCACACGACGGTCCGTTCGTTCGCGGCCCGCGCATTACGTGTTCATGCGTCACCACATTGAGAGGTGCTGTCGGCCCGCGGACTGGTCAAGCAAATAAGCACAGGTGCCTCTTGCCTCGCGGAAATTAGCGGCGGGCCGCGAAGAGGAGTACACTAGGAAGTAAGTCATGATGTTGGGCTATTCGGTTCGTGGTTAGAGCAAAACAGAACTGCAACTTCAACTCTGGCAACTGGGCTAGCAAGACGGCCCATAGATGAATTGGACAAAGGGCCACACCCACTCTTCAGGACTTCCTCTGCAGTTCAATGAAGTTTTTCTTTCAGTCAATCGCGTAGTCAAGGGTCGGGAAGACAAACCGGTTCGACCAGCCTTGCCATAAACTTTAAAATAATCTGGTAACTGTGGTACACCGAGCGCGTCGTCTGATCCTTTGGTTCGTCGCGCGCGCTTGACGTCATGGGGTCGCAAAACCAGTTTTTAGTTGCGTATACGCTGGCCGCGTGCAAACGGACCGTCGTGTGAATCGGCCTTAAAGGACGCTGTGTTTGCACACTCAGTGTTTGTTCTTGCACAATCCTTTTTATTTGCTTCTAGTCACCTTATTTTTTATGCATCGGGTTGACGCTTCTTTGAGAGGGGAGTAATGCCTCGAATCTTTGTAGTGTTCATTTGTTCGTTCTTCAAAGCTGCCGGCGCTACGGCTTTATCATTTTGTTAGTGTTTCAAGGCGCTACCAGCTTTATCTAGATTGATCGAATCCAGGCGGAACCGAGTCTACGTTGTTCCAGGTTGATTTAGTAACTTTGCACGCTTTATCTCGAACGTTCGCTATCAGCTTTAAATTGAGCATGGCCGAGAGCGGCGTTCATTCGGTTCGACGACCGCCGAGCACGCTTGTTGATACGCCGCCACCGACTCATTCAGTTCTTTGGGGGCGCAAGTCAGCCCGAATAAAGAGCTTTGTTTGGAAGCCATTTTCGCTGTTTCCCTGCTCTCCGGACTGCCGTCACCAATACGTAACGATATATTAAAATAGGAAAAAACTGAAAATATATTAGAAGTCTGTATGGTCAAGAATCGGATTAATGCTTAAAGAAAAAACATTGCAGGCAACGAAGCTGCGAATTAAGTATGCCGTGCAAAGTCCGCGTCAAAGCGTGCGACGTGTAATTAGTTCTGGCACATGTAGTAAACTTTTTTTTTTCTCTGTTCAGTGTTCTGAGGTAGGACAGTCGACAACGCTAATGGTTTTGCATTGAGTGTTTGATATTTTGTTTTACTTTTACTCTATATTTCTCTCAGCATAGAAAACGAATTATCTATCATGGCAATTAGAGCGCGTAACAAGACGCGGCAAAGGACAGCGCTCCTGTCGCCGTGTGTTCCTTCTTCGCGCTGTCTTTTTGGGCGCTGCTCCGAGAATCACGAATGACCAATTCGCCCAACAAGCCCCAGTTCTCAATTTTCTATGTTTGGTCTGTATAGTGCTATTCCCGCCCGGTACAGATGATGTGGGGTCCTGAACAAGTCAGGTGCAAGAAAGTACCTTTTGTTCGGAACCCTGTAGTTTTCTTTGGATTCTTGGTTTGGTTTATGCGGTTTAACGTCGCAAAGCGACTCAGGCTATGAGCGACGTTGTAGAGTAGGGCTGCGGATGACTTCACCCACCTGGAGCTTTCTAATGTGCAGAGACATCGCACAGTACACGAGCCTCGAACTTTTCGGCTCCATCGAAATGCGACCGCTACTTTCGGGTCGGTAGCCGAGCGCCGTATGAACTGAGTTACTGCAGCGGCCCTTTAGTTTCTTAGATGAGGAAACCGAGAATGAAACTACAGCTTCAAAAGTCGCGCGTAACGTTTCCTCGCGGCAAGTTGGGCCAAGTGAGAGGACATTGAAGGAACGTTCGGTGTCGCCAAGCTGGGCAACCCTCAAATCGTCCTCTCCTGCCACTGAGTTGGGGTGACGGGACAGGATGTCGGCTTCTTGGCTCCGCTTTGATGAAGGACTGTATTCTGGTTGTTTTAGGGACCACCCCGCCAACTTTGCAAGCGGATCGTTGGAAGACTGCTGTCGCACGAGACCACTGTTGTCTGTGGCATTAGTAAAATGGGGACGGATTATTTATGGAGAGGACATCTCCATTGCGAAGACCAAAGCAAGCCACTTAAGTTCAGACGACTAGCGGCGTTTCTCAGTGCCGGGTGTTGGCGACCTATATTAGATCGGACGCTGCGCTCACCAGACGACTCTGCCTCCGAATCTGACGGCACCAAGCCCCTTTTGGCTTCCTTCCCTATGGAGCAATGTGGAGGCACATTCGACAAAGTGAGCCAGCGGCGGCGGCTCCAACAACTCCCCTTTTTCAATCTGAAAAGGCCGCGTGCTCGTCCTGTCCCCAGAACCGTGGTCGTTGGAGTTTTGAATAAGGCGTCCAATATAAGAGATGAGCTGAGTGAAACTGCTGGCGTTCTTTAGAGTGCAAGCAGCGGTGGAATCAGCGAGGCCACGCTGTTATCGTTGTCAAGGACAGGGCAACAGTCATTGCGAGTCAGACAGTGGCTAGTCAGAAAACGTTCAAAATCTCTTCCTTTACGTGAATTTCAACATTGTTTGCATTCTCCTTTAACCTATCGTTCACGCTTATGCCAGTATGGCCGACATGTAATTTTCTACAACTTACGGGAATTCCGTACACTACGCTCTCTACGCATTCAATAAAAGGCTGCCTGTGTTTTTTGCCGGAGTCACGCGGCTTGGTTTCCTCCGGGTCGATCATTCTTGCTTGTCCTTGACAGTTTGTGAGGTGCAGAGATTTTTTAGAGCGCAGCTCTTTGGCGTCCGTTCCTGGGTTTCGCGTCGTCGTCGGCCTCGTAACCAGCTCCGCCCCCAATGTCACGCTTTTCAATTGGTCGAAATGCTCGTGACGTCACAGTGCGCGAATTTCAAATGGGGCCAATTGTACTTTGGCTAGTAACCATGCAACCAATCAAAGGGATCGTAAGTGATGCTGCAACTAAGCTGGACTGAGTTTAGTTAATTGCTTAATTAATCAATTAGTCTAATTAATATAGAGGAGAATGAAGAGGTCAGAAGGAAAGAAAAGAAAGACGCGCGCCGCAGCGACAACAGCGTCCGCGGAAGGAGACGCTGCTGAAAAAAACAGATTTGAAGAGAAGTTTATTGGACTGATTATTCATACAAAGGGACCATATTCCCTCACAAAGAAAAAAAAACACCAAGGCAGCGACTAGTGTCGCTCGGTACAAAAAAGCTATGAAACAAGAACACGACGGCGACTGCTGCCGCCGTTCACACAAAATCATTCACAGCACAAAATGTTCAAAGGGTCCATAATGTCCAGGCATCGCGGGGAAGCACGCTCACTGAATACGATGAACGCGCACCGACACCGCGCACCACCCACTCAATACGGCAGGAGCCGCACCGTCACGCGGCCCCCGCTGGCGGCGATGAAGCGGGTGCTCCACCGCCGCAGGAACTCGTCTTCTGGGAGGGTCACATGATCTAAACACTCCTGTTGAAACAGGCGCGCCCGAACCCTCTGCAGCATGGGGAACATGGCGCGTTGAGGCCGGCCCTGCAAGGAAGCGACGCCTCTCTGGCGCCACAAAACAAAGGCCCCAATACACAGCAAGAGCCGCACAAATGCGTCGCGCGGCCTGGTGTGCGAGTCGAGGCTAACAAAAAACATGCGCGACATCAGCCTCCAAAAAGTGCGCGCTACGACGCACTCAAAAAGCGCGTGTTCGAGGGTCTCTGTCGCACCGCACTGGGGACACCGAGAAGAAGGAGCGATGCCCCACGCGGCGATGCGGACCCCCGTTGGGAGGACTCTCCAGCCTCGCAGCCGGCCGAAGTCGCGGACGTCTGGTGGTACCCAGTGCGACGTCAAGTCTCGCCACCGTACCCGCCTGCTCCGCTCTAGCTGTTCAGGTGTAGCCTCCTGGATGGCAAGGAGTTCGCAAACGCGGGAGGCCTGCGTCTGAGAGACGTCGACCTCGGGCAGGGTGGCGGTGAGAGACTCGGCCGTCCGACAGACATACCGGAAGAACGCCGGCTGCCGTTCGGCTGAAGGACCTACGAGTTCACCAAAAAAGAGCCGCCGCGAAGTCCCGAGAAGGTAGGCGAGGAGCCCTCTTCCCGGGTAGTCGGTGGCGTCGACCAGTTCGCGGACGCCTCGAACAGCAAGCACGCTGCACATTGTGCGCAGGTTGGGCAGGCTGAACCCGCCCATGCGCGTGGGAAGACGGAGGAGCGCGCGAGCGACGGTCTCCGTTTTTCCCGCCCAGAAAAAACTGCCACAGAGAGTGGCCAAGCGGCGCGTAAAGGTGCGCGGCGGACAAGCGACGCGAGCTATATAATAGAGCGGCGCGCACACCGATGACCTGATGATAAACGCGCGTTCCGACAGCGACAGGCAGTTAACAGATAAGTACGAAGCCGCGTTCCCTCCACCACCACGCACTTCCCCACTCAGTAAGACGTTGCTCGTTTCATATACGTTGTGTCGAACATCCTAGACAGTTCCAACAATTGACAGGTTAATGACAGAACACGATGGATAGAAATACAATAATATAAATATGAAATAGCCTAATTAACCTTTCTAGTTAGACCGCATAAATCAATAAAACCGAGAACGAAATTGGTCGAGTTGGGGAATCGAACCAGGGTCTCCGGAGTGCGATACGAGCACGCTAGCCACTCCGTAATGCCAGCTGAATGGTTTGGAATGAACAAAGGCGCGTCTAGCTAATACGGCGTCTTCGTTCACTCCCATCTTCCCCCTTTCCCTTACGGCGAGGTGCAGGTGTCCACCCAGATATGCGAGAGAGATACATTTCCTTTCCTCAAAAAATGAATTTACCGTCCAGCAAGGCGTACAGCCGAATTGGCGATGGCGTTCTGTGGACTCCCTGGCAGCGTTGCAAGACGCTGTCGCGTTCCACTCTTACAGGCAAAGCTTAACATGTTAACCTCACATCAGTAACACACGCAGACAGCCAATGGACGCGTCATTCGCTGGCAGCACTTGATTCATCATTCACAAATACATTCGTGACATAATGCTGTACTAAGGCTTTCGCCTTGCACCACTTTAGTCGCCAAAGTGACTCCTAATTTTAGAGCGCAGCTCTTTGGCGTCCGTTCCTGGGTTTCGCGTCGTCGTCGTCGTCGGCCTCGTAACCAGCTCCGCCCCCCTTTCATCCCCCCAGCGCTAGCAGCGACCGACTGATAACGACCGACTGATACCGCTGGATGCCGCTGACGCCGCTAGAGAGTCAAGATAACGTGACTGCATAGAACACCGTCGCCGCCATGCAGAAAGAGGAGGAAAGGGTCCCCCCCCCCCTGTTCTTGTGTGGCGGATAGGGTGCTCTTCAGTTGCCGACGCGCCGGTTATTTCACGTAGGCCCCGGCACGTCGACGAATACGTGACCACCTTCCCACGGCTAGACCTGGTTCTTAGCGCTGCGGAAGCGAGGGTATCATATTGTTTGTGTCGGCATCGGCGGCGTTGTCCCTGAAACCAACTCCGCAGCTGGGGTTGACTCACTATCGAAAAGGTGAAACAGCTTATTTGCTGCGCTCAAATTTCGCATTAGGAAGTAACGTAATCGTCGGTAATTTTTTCATGTCGAAACGTTGGGCTGGCTTTTTCAGGTTCTGTGATCGTGTATAAATGAAAGGTATCAGGGGTACCTTCTGCCTACGCCGGGCGTGGGCGTCACACGTTAGCACCTCAGTGTACATCGTTTTGAGGAGGCATTCAGGAACTGAAATAAGGACGTACTGAGGGTGTCCGGCACTCAGCAGCCTTTTAGCTTGATTAATGAACACTTCTGAGGTAAGGTGCGGGCCAGTTTTGCCAAGAGCGTTCCCGAAACACAACGCGGCAAGAGCTCGTTTAAAGAGCTTTGAGTGGGCGGAGCTGAAAGGCAAAAGTGGTTTGTTGGCGCGTCGTTCACCGCACCAGCAGTCGCCATAATATTTAAAGCGGAACCGAATATCTGACAACCTAATTTGGCCACTGACCGTGAGTTCGTGGGTGATGTCAATGGCGTTCATCACCATTTCAAATGCATTCAATACCTTTCTACTTTCGCATTTAATCTCGTGCGCATCCCACTTAAAACAACAACAAAATCATCTACAAAGCAGGAGACCTTGAGAATATTTTTATCGGTGAGAGAAGCGCAAACGAGACGATGCAAATGCGCAAGTACAACTAAGAAGTGGCGATGCAGGATCTAGAGGACACACCCTGCATTTGCAAGTTGAGGTCCCGTCAATGACTGCGATAAATGGTTAAAATTTCGAAAAACCACGAACGCTGACTGCAGATGTGTTGTGGAAGGTTTGGTTTGGTTTATGGGGTTTAACGTGCCAAAGCGACTCAGGCTATGAGAGACGCCGTAGTGGAGGGCTCCGGAAATTTCGACCACCTGGGGTTCTTTAACGTGCACAGACGTCGCACAGTACACGGGCCTCTAGAATTTCTCCTCCAAAGAAATTCAACCGCCGTGGCCGGGATCGAACCCGCGTCTTTCGGGTCAGCAGCCTAGCACCATAACCACAGAGCCACCGCGGCAGCAGAGTTGTGGAAGGCATTGGAACCACATCTGTAGCGGAATGTTCAAGGCATTCAAGGAGGACCTTATGGGGTCAAGAGTTAAAATGGTATTTCATGCCTGTTCTGAAAGCCTGGCAGACCTTGTCAGTATCATTGTTAAAAAGGAAGATAACTTATGGGGAGAAGTTGAAACAATAGAAGGCAGTTTGGAAATTCTGAAGTGAGCTTGGCGAAAGCCTTGTGGTTAACCCGCTGCCGCTTCCCCGAACCACTTGGCGCGTGGCGGGCTTCCCGCATATGTGATTTTGAAGCGAAAAGCTTCACTGCGAGGGTCGGAGCCGAGCTTCGCGTATGCCGTGAAACCGAATGGCGAGTTCTGCGCATGCGCGAAACCGAGTGACGTCACACGCCGCGCAGGTGGCCGCAGCCGTCACTGCCGGCGACTCCGCCGCCTGACCTTTCGGCGCAGCCGCGCACTACAGCTTATGGGCGCCGCCTCCCCACCGCCGCTACTACTGTGCGCTCGCCACCGTTTAACCTTTCGTTGCAGCCGCGTGTTTACCACAGTTACTACGCATGCGGAAGGAGGGCTATACAATGCACTTGCCTACACCGTTATCGTGGTGCTCCGAAAGCATTGTGCGCGAACTGCGACAGCCATGACGTCAAACAAAGCAAAACTGCAGCTTTTTGTTTGTATATCCAGGCTTAACCAGAGCTGTGAAGGTGTAGGTTGCGCAACCACGGGACGAACCACGAAGAAAGACACAGAGACACACACAAGTGCACTAACAACTGTTTACTTCATCCTGGGAACGCTTACTTATACACCTGGCCACGCATGCTCAAATGCAATCTTTAACAACAATAGTCATGCCAAGGGCTGTTAACGCAGACGCGAACGCAAAAAATTGATTTCGGCTACGTACAGAGCCACGGACGTGTCACTGATACAATCTACAGAGTTTTCCTTTATGTGGAAAGCTTCCAAAGCCAGCCGCGCTTGTTCATTTTTGCTTTTTCCTAGTATCACGGTCTCTTCAAGTCGCGGTGCGCAATTGCGGCAAGAGCTAAGATGGGACACTAGGTGTGCCCCTTTGTCTGTGTTGTTCCTAACTTTATTCGCATGCTCCCTGAGTCGCTCCTTTATGCACCACCCTGTCTGCCCGATGTAGGTCTTACCACATGAAAGAGGGAAGGAGTATACCACCCCGGTGGCGCAAGGGATGTAGGTAGTCCCGTGCATGATTAGGCATCCACGCCTTCTATCACCGCACGTGCAGGCGCACAGCTTCGCCAGTTTATTCGGCGCAGAAAACGCCAGAGGGACACCATGCCTGCCTGCAACTCTCTTGAGGTGATGAGACACCTTATGCAGATATGGCACCACCACAGGCCTGAACGCTTCGCGTTCACTCGTCCCTCTCATACTTGGCGTACCGGTCTTCATCTTTCGTATCAGGGCCTCGGCAACCGCCGTCAAGAGCGACATAGGGAAACCTGCTGCCGAAAGCCGGCGGACTTGATTGTCAAAACTTGCCTGCAATTGATGAACACACGACTTTTTGAGAGCCGATTCCATGCATAGGGAAGCAATGCCTCTTTTCACAATTTTGGAATGCTCTGATTTGTACGGCGAAAGTTCCTTTTTTGCACGAGGTTGGTAAGACCAACATACATGCCGCACGCAGAACTCTAGTTTGAGGTCCAGGAACTGCAGAACACTCCTGTGGGGTAAGTCGTGTGTAAAACCAAGACCTTGTCCGTATTGCTTAAAAACATCTAAAACTTCATCAATTGCATCCTGGCTGGAAGTGTCACGCGCTAAAAACACTAAAAAGTCGTCAACGTACCTAAACACTTTTAAAACCTTTCCCTTGCTAAAAACATCGTCTAAAGACTTGTCAATACTCGATAAAAAAATTTCAGAGAACAGGAGCAACACAGGACCCGATACAAATGCCGCTGCGCTGTAAAAACGGCTGGTCATTAAAACAATGAAAGTGACCTTAAGTTAATATTCTAAAAGATTTAAAAAATTCCCCACAGAAAGTCCCGTAGCGTTCTGGAAGCTGAGCTCACCATTTTCCTCAATGTATGATTTCACCGCATACAAAAGCTCGCGCTGTGGCACTGAATAGAACAAATCTTTTACATCTACTGAATCTTCTACATCCCAAGTTTTATTAACCAGAGCTAAGCCACTGCCAATTTTAGAGCGCAGCTCTTTGGCGTCCGTTCCCGGGTTTCGCGTCGTCGTCGGCCTCGTAACCAGCTCCGCCCCCAATGTCACGCTTTTCAATTGGTCGAAATGCTCGTGACGTCACAGTGCGCGAATTTCGAATGGGGCCAATTGTACTTTGGCTAGTAACCATGCAACCAATCAAAGGGATCGTAAGTGATGCTGCAACTAAGTTGGACTGAGTTTAGTTAATTGCTTAATTAATCAATTAGTCTAATTAATATAGAGGAGAATGAAGTCAGAAGGAAAGAAAAAAAAAGACGCGCGCCGCAGCGACAACAGCGTCCGCGGAAGGAGACGCTGCTTAAAAAGAACAGATAAGTACGAAGCCGCGTTCCCTCCACCACCACGCACTTCCCCACTCAGTAAGACGTTGCTCGTTTCATATACGTTGTGTCGAACATCCTAGACAGTTCCAACAATTGACAGGTTAATGACAGAACACGATGGATAGAAATACAATAATATAAATATGAAATAGCCTAATTAACCTTTCTAGTTAGACCGCATAAATCAATAAAACCGAGAACGAAATTGGTCGAGTTGGGGAATCGAACCAGGGTCTCCGGAGTGCGATACGAGCACGCTAGCCACTCCGTAATGCCAGCTGAATGGTTTGGAATGAACAAAGGCGCGTCTAGCTAATACGGCGTCTTCGTTCACTCCCATCTTCCCCCTTTCCCTTACGGCGAGGTGCAGGTGTCCACCAGATATGCGAGAGAGATACATTTCCTTTCCTCAAAAAATAAATTTACCGTCCAGCAAGGCGTACAGCCGAATTGGCGATGGCATTCTGTGGACTCCCTGGCAGCGTTGCAAGACGCTGTCGCGTTCCACTCTTACAGGCAAAGCTTAACATGTTAACCTCACATCAGTAACACACGCAGACAGCCAATGGACGCGTCATTCGCTGGCAGCACTTGATTCATCATTCACAACCACATTCGTGACATAATGCTGTACTAAGGCTTTCGCCTTGCACCACTTTAGTCGCCAAAGTGACTCCTAATTTTAGAGCGCAGCTCTTTGGCGTCCGTTCCTGGGTTTCGCGTCGTCGTCGTCGTCGGCCTCGTAACCAGCTCCGCCCCCTTTCATCCCCCCAGCGCTAGCAGCGACCGACTGATAACGACCGACTGATACCGCTGGATGCCGCTGACGCCGCTAGAGAGTCAAGATAACGTGACTGCATAGAACACCGTCGCCGCCATGCAGAAAGAGGAGGAAAGGGTCCCCCCCCCACCCCCCTGTTCTTGTGTGGCGGATAGGGTGCTCTTCAGTTGCCGACGCGCCGGTTATTTCACGTAGGCCCCGGCACGTCGACGAATACGTGACCACCTTCCCACGGCTAGACCTGGTTCTTAGCGCTGCGGAAGCGAGGGTATCATATTGTTTGTGTCGGCGTCGGCGGCGTTGTCCCTGAAACCAACTCCGCAGCTGGGGTTGACTCACTATCGAAAATGTGAAACAGCTTATTTGCTGCGCTCAAATTTCGCATTAGGAAGTAACGTAATCGTCGGTAATTTTTTTATTGTCTTTGGCGACTGCGGTCGCTGTTTTGATTGTAGTGTTTTAGAGCGCAGCTCTTTGGCGCCCGTTTCGCGGCGTCATCGCCGCCGATGCCCGTTCGCGTTCATTGTGTTCATTGGCGTGGTGTTTTACATTCCGATCATTTTAAGGAAAGGAAGTGCGCAAACTGGCTCCCTGGGTCAGTGGACAAGATTGAACCGTGGGAGGTATCCCGTTGAAGGTAAACCGAATTTTGTGCAAAGCCGTTCATATGTGGGGAGTTCTCAAGAGGGTGGATTTGACACAGCGACATCAAAAGTCAGCGCATAAGTGAAAATTTGATGTGCGCATTTTTGGTGCAGCATCAATTTTCGTAAGATATCATTTTCCCTCCACAAAACATGGCAGATAAGGAAAGAACAGAATCGATTCCTGGTTACTCTATTTTATCTCACCAAAGGTATACTTCGTACGTGGTGGAGGCGTTGGTATATACGTTAAATAAAAATCAACCTTCAGTGCACAGCGTGCAATATAAATTTCCAACAGTAACATTCTCATCAATTCGCTCTCCGCAGTCTTCATCAGCATACGTAGTTTTCTTCCCAAACGTGAACAAGTTTCCTGCATTGTATATGCTTCACGCTGTAACATCTCATACTTACCGAAACTTTTTTTCAGATAATGTTGTTCACGTTGAAGTCCTCTCTTCAGCCAAATTTGATGCTTTCGCGCAATGAGCGCCAAATTTCTCGAAGTGGAGGTGTGCTTATTAAAACTTATCAAGGGGATGACGATGACTGGCGAAGATCATGATCTACAGAGCTCTATTATTAACACCCCATCCTTTAAATACTAATGTTGCTCTGTCATAGTACGCCGGAGTTTTATTGATTGGAGTCTGTTACCTCTCGCCATGTGTCATCCAGAACTTGTCGTTCTAAACCTGTATTCTGTTCTTCATCTCTTCCTTTAAAGCCATAAATAATAAGGTTATTCCTGCGACTTCTGTTTTTGACATTATCCAATTTGATAGCTAATTACACTAGAACATTTGGTAACTTTAATAATTTCTCAGCACACTCCTGTGCTGTCAACAGCGTGCTTCAAGTTTAGAAGGAAACGAAACTTGCTTGCAGCGTACCTTAGAAGGATTTTATGTCCGTAACCACAGCTATTATTTCGGCAATTTTTTCAGGGCTAGGGTTTACCTTGAGTTCACCACCGAGTAAGAGAAATGCGCGAATCACTCGGAAGTACTCAACACAACATGACAGGATGCAACCAGGGCTCGGCAGCACCACTAAGCAAAGAGAATTGCTCCTGAGAGCTTTGACCGAACATCTTTTGGTACCATCCTGAAGAACGAAGAAGTGGTTGCCCATGGCGGTCTTCACAGTGCCACCGAGCTCACTGAAAGAACTTATTTGCTGTGCAGGAATCCTTTCAGCACAATGTCTACCCCCAGGCATCAGCTCGGCACAGCCGTATGTTTATTTGGCGCGCCAGGAAGATATACTGGTGTCCATTTTCGAAATGATTGGCGGCATTTATTTACCAACCACACAAGAAGTGAATACGCTATGCTGCAAAACTGAAAGGTCGCGTGCATGTCACCGGTCGTAACTGCAGAAGGACACGAACGTTTAAAGCTGGTTTCTGGACTCGTGTCAAAAACACACTACCTAACGAAATCTCAGGCACGTGAAGTGGGTTAACAGAGTCCTCGCGTAACAGTGTGTGTGTGTGTTTAGAGCACCCAGCGGGCACGTATAGGTTGGTGACAACCCCCAACGCCCAGCTGGTTTTTCAATGTATTCGCAGACAAGGTCGATGAAAGAAAAGAAACAGAAGCGACGAAGGAACAAAAGAAAACTGTTCTCGCGAGTGAGGCCTGGGCAAGTGTCTGTGTGCCGATCCGGCGCCCCTCCGTCCTCATCACCGCGGCGGCGCTATCTGATCGAGCGGTTGCGCGCAGCTGGCGCCGGCGGGAGAATAAGGCAGTCAGTCGATGGCGCCTGCGGTCGGCAGTTCCGAAGCGGTCTGGTATAAGAGGGGAATTTGTCTGCCTAATGGGGCCAGAGTACTTAGGTGCTGACTTGGCGTCGACCTATCTACTTCGATCGTGCTGAGACGTACAACGCGACATAGCGGCAGACGAAGGAAACCTCGAATACAAAGCGCCGGTTCAGTGCTCATCTGCGAATGTCTGCCACGTAGGTCAGCCAAGCTTTCAGTCCAATGTCTTTGTCTGAGCTTCGACAATAGTGCCGGCAAGACAGAATGTTCGTTTCCAACATCATTCCTGCTCATGTACCTTGAGCCAAGTGAAGAGATTTATCTCCCGATAAAGATAAATATAAGGCATCGATAAAGATAAATATCTAAAAAACCAACATATGTATCTGCACGAACGGACCATTCCCGAATAGTGCGTGAATATGCTTGTCGAATAAACTTTTTTAAGAACAGCTTCTTCCCTGAGACAGTACACGAGTGGAATGGTTTGCCTGCCGAAATTGTTTCCGGGACCACTTCGCCTTTTATCCATGATCTGAAAAATATTCTTTTTTAATGGGTTTTAGCATTTCTTTTAACTTCTCATACCTGTGTTTCCATTACCACGATACAGTGTGATTAAGTGATGCAAATATAAAGACAACTACATGTACACGTATCGTTTTATTTTTCACTGCTTCTTTCATGCTTTTCAATTTACTGCTGAATTTGTATTATATCATCTGTGCACTCATACTGTTTTTTTCTTTCCCCCTAAACTAATGCCCGCAAGGGCGCTGCAAGTATGTAAATAAATAAATAAATAAATAAATAAATAAATAAAGGAAGCTAGCGCAGACAACTAACAAAAGGGGCTTTGACCACAAGCAATATCGGTCGTTGGCTCCCAATTTTGTTGACTGCAGTTCGTGCCAAAATGCTTCGAAAATCAAAAGCACCGACCAGTCCGGAATAAAGTTCCCTCTAAAGTGCTTTCCCACATGTTGACTTCACAGCGAGAAACAGACAATGATAAAATACACGCAGCGACAGGGCGGGCACCTACTACCAAGTGATTTTATTGGATCTTATGAACGGTGATCCGTAAGCTTCACCAGAGGGCAACCAAGCAGCCATGAAATGGCAAGAGGCGAAAGAAGTTTATTTTTTTGTTTGTCAAACTGAACCATGACAAAACATGAGACACGTGTAATCCAGACGACCAAGGTTGATAATAAACCGCAGGGTGGGAGCAGGACAGAAGGCGTATCAAAATGAAGAGCATAGAGACATTCTTTCCGCGGGAAGGCAAAGTTTACCTTTAAGGACCGTTACTTTTAGCGAGCATCGTATATCGTGCCAGTGCACGTGAAAGACATGAGAGCGCAAAATGGCAACACGGACGAGTAAGGGAACAGGACGAGCGCTGCATTTTCAACAGGATTTATTCAAGGAACAAAGTTTACGCAGCCTCTTCCATTACCCATGCTCGTAGTCGCAGTTTACAAACATTCACAGATATGCATTAAGAAACAGCATTTCACTATGGCGAAGAACAACTGACGTGTCGCTGATGCAATTATCACCTCGCTTTTTTATATAGTAGGCTTCCAAGAGCTCACGTTCTGTCCTATCTCGGCTTTTCAATAGCACTTTGCAATCAGATAGTCGAGGCTAGCAGGCTAAACGCTTCTCTTTCGAGCAGGCTTGGCAGTGGTCTGGAAGATGGCCTCTCTTGTCTAATGAATTCTCGTGTTCAAGCAGGCGCTCATTAAGACACCGTACGGCCTGTCCAACGTACACCTTGCCGCATGTAAGCGGGAACTCGTAGACTACTCCTTTCTTGCAGCCAACATGTGGCGTTCGGTGTCTGGTGGCGCACTCTTGCGCTTTTTTTCTCCCAATGCGTGAACACATTCCGGCGAGTTTTCGCGGCGCTGAAAACACCACACCGACGCCGTACTTGTTGGCCACCTTCTTGCCGGTTATGAGAGGTGGGGTGTACGTAAGTAGAACTTCGGGCCTAGCCAGCTTTTTTTCTTGAGGTCGGTAGTTTTCATTGCTGCCCTTCAGCTTTTTCAGCAATGGCAGCGTCACGGAGAGAACCGGGAAAGCCGGGAAGCCTCCTTTCTGCAGCCTGGACACCTGAGATGCAAAGCTGGCCTGCTGGCATGGTGGTCAGACTCCTTTAGTGTGGATGCTAAGCACTGGGAAGCGATAGCCCTGTTAAAAGTCTTGGAATGGTTCGAATGAAAAGGCAACAAGTCTTTCTTTGCGCGTGGACAGAATCGCCAGCAAACGTGGGAAGGGTAAAAGGTTAGGGTGAGATCTAAAAACTGTAATTGGTTATTACTGCTAGGCAGCTCGTGAGTGAAGGTACATGCTGTAGCGCATGCTCTGCTCACGCCTCTTGATTTCGACTATGATATTTATTAACCTGTGTTTATTCTCTTACCTACTCTGCCCTCTTCCTGTCTCTTAAGCCTACACCCATAATTTTCCGTTCTATCGCTCGCTGCGTGGTCCTCAATATAACTTGAATCCTTTTCGCTAGCCTACACGTTTCCGCCCCTCAGGTGGGTACCAGTGAGACAGATGTGTTATACACGTCTCTCTTGAGGGGTATTGGTAAACTGGCATTCATCGTCTGAGAGAATCTGCCAAGTGCGCTCTATTCCTGTCTTATTTTTCTAATCATCTCACACTCGTGACCCGGACCTGCGGTCACTACCTGCCCTAAGTAGACGTCATCACTCACCATTTCCAGCACCTCGCTACCAATTCTAAACTGCTGTTCTCTTACCAGGTTGTTCAATATTACTCTGGTTTTCTGTATATTAACTATTAGACCCATTTTTTTGTTCCGCCAGTCTAAGGCATTGATCATGCTTTCCAGTTCTCCTCCTTAGTGGCTTTGCAAGAGAATGTTATCACCGAATCACGCATTAATTAGGGAATCTCCGTTAACTCTTATCGTCAACTGTTACCAAACGAGGCCTGGAAATGCTCTCTGTAAACAGGCGGTGAAGAGCTTTGGCGAGATTGTGTCTCCCTGCCTGACGCCCTTCCTTATTGGAATTTTATTGCTATCTTTATGCAGGACTATGATAGCTGTGCCTTCGTTATAGATACCTCCCAATATTTTCACGTAACACTTTTCTACACCCTGATTCCGCAATGCCTACATGACAGTTGAGGTTTCCACTGAATCAAATATTTCTCGCAATCAATGAAGGCTATATATAGGGGTTGGATTTACAGTGCGCATTTCTCTATCGGCTAATTCATAGTGAGAATGTCGTCTATTGTCGAGTATCCTTTGCGAAAGCCTGCCTGATCATTTGGTTGATTTAAGTCTAAGACTCTCTAATCCACAAATTTAAAACCTTATAACCAGCAGGGATTAACGTATTCAGAGAAAACTTAGAATCTGCGAGCTACATTCCGGCAATGCAGCAATTATTTAAACAGGACTTGCACATGGTCAGGGCATTTATCAGCACTGTATACCACCGCTTAATCGTTTCTTTCACGCTACATTCCGCCCCGACCCGTCCTCTATCCCCTGAATAACAATTTTTTCTTTCTTCTTTGTTCAATTTTACCTTTAGCTTGTGCCCTGCTTCTCTTGCAACGATTTCTCCGGAACACTTGTCTTCCGTATTCTTTTCAACCCCCCCCCCCCCCTCCGTTCTTTTCGCGGTTTCTCTGAACTCACAGCTTTATTTTTCTTTTCCCTTTATTTGTTTGTATTTTGTACAGACATGCAGTTTTTATATGACTTTTTCAGGTCAACGCAGCCAATCATACCAAGCCACCTGTCGTAGCTGGAGACATAGCCTTTCAAGCCCACGCACTCCATCTCTCCACGCTCCACACCGCCAAATTCCTTTCTGCTCAGCCGGACTTTTTCCTGCGACAGTTTTGCAGGCCAACCGGTTAATCAACTCTAGCAGGCATCATGCCTGGACAAGATTCACCCTCCCCACCATTCCCCACTTCACGCCCTCCTCCCCCTCACCGGGGGCCTTCCAACTCGGAGCGAAGACCCTATTTGAACGCCGCCAGTGTGGAACGCTTTGCCCGCTCGAAGGCAAGTCATCTTGTCGAAACGCTGGCAAACACCCTCATGCCTATCCTGCCTTGTTCAGTCTGTCATCATCAAGAACCATCTGAGCAACCTCTCCCTACCATGGGCTTCTTCTAAGAAGGAGAGGTAACTCTCGTACAACGATTTTGAAGTGTCAGCGACACACTGTAAGCGCTTTTTATTCAAGTCACTCACAGGCTCCTTTACATTGGAGCATTGTGTGAGTGGGGCAGTACATAGAAGTTAGAGAACAGCGCAAAATAAACAAAAACAAAACAAAAAAAAACAGACAGAAGAGAAACGTTATACAATAGTTAGCAAGAGGCACTCAGTAGAATACAAATAAAGTAATACAATACACAATAATTACATGTTTCAAAATGTGGCAACATGGAAATGGAACACGATTTGACAGTGAGGCTAAAAAGTGCACAAGTTAGTTCACACTAAGCAGCAATAAAAGAGATTTTTCGCAAGAATACAGAGAACTGAAACACTAGGCAAGGATTGCGGTTATTTTATCACAAAACGTAGCAGGATTTCTGGTATTAGTAGCATCGTAAGGAAGGCTGTTCCAATAGTTTATGGCACGTGGGAGAGCAGACATGTTGAATGCTTTTGTAGGACCAAAAATACGCGTAAAGCTGCTATGATTATGGAGGCGATGAGATGTGCGACATGGCCGTGACAAAGGTAATGTGTGACTGTGAAGACTGAAAACCATTTTATGAAATAAGCAAAGAAGTGCTACGGTACGACGTGATTCTAGAGACTCAAGTGGTAGCGATAACTTGATCTTGGTGACGCTGGAATGCCGGTTATAATCGCGAGCGATGAAGCGTGCAGCACGGTTCTGTATAGATTCGAAATTACGTGTTAGATACGCTTGGTGAGGTGACCAGATGGGTGATGCAAATTCTAGTTGTGGGAGGACAAACGTCTGGTAGGCTAGTTTCCGAGTGTCAGATGGTGCACCATGAAGATTACGCTTTAAGTATCCAAGGGTTCGTGAAGCCTTAGCTGTAATTTTATTAATGTGTGTCGACCAGGAAAGGTTTTGATTTAGGTGAATGCCGAGATATTTATATGAGAACGCTGTTGTCACATGATTACTGCTGAGCGAGTAGGTGACAGAAGAGTTTGAAAGTTTACGGCTGAAAGTCATTAATTTACACTTATCAGTGTTGACCGGCATTAGCCACATGGAACACCAGTTTGTTACATGGTCTAGATCTTTTTGTAAAGCGATATGATCGGTTGGATTAGAAATTTTCCGGTAAAAAATACCGGAATTCTATAAGAAGCTTCTTTCAATTCGCGGGCTCCGCTGTCTCGACTTCTGTTGCGAACCAGTTTCAAGGAGGCGAGGCACGCTTTTACAACGTTATCAATCAAGCGCTAGATTAGATCAGGTACCTTTTGTCAAGTGAGCGCTCGTGTTCCCTCAAACGTTTGTTCTGACTTGTGGGCTTCTTTATGCAATTCCTAATTAAGAGTAATAATGATTCGCGTTGCGTGGAGCCAATGAGCACGGGACCTTCGCCTGGATCATGTATGCATGGAAGGGGGCTCTGACAGGAATGGGTCAGTATTCTACAGGTCATAAAAGAGACCAGACAGTGAGCAATTTCATAAATGGGTAGTATATATTGTAACTCTTAGGCAGGGAGCGCGAACGTTCTCTAATTCCGAAACGTTTTTACAATCCCACAGTTTATTTTAAAAAAATAAAAACGTACCGCTCAGCACAAATATACGGTCACTTCCTAGTGGGAAGTGTGGTCTATGACGTACTTTAAATGCTATGCTGTTGGATAACGCAGTGTATAGTCGTGCGATCAAAGCATTTAAACGAGGAGACCTTCGACGGACTTAAGAACAACTAAAAAATCGATGAGCGCGCAGCCTGTTCCCTTTTGCTCCTCGTGAAGCCGCGGGAAGGTTCTAGCTGCAGTTTAAGATTGGCATGAAGGGAAGCCCTGGACGCCTGACAGTATGCGGCCTAGGCGCGGGCACTAAAAGACTTTGTGAATCCGTTAACTCTAAAACTAACACTCACCAAACACAACAAGCATACCAAGTCCCAGACACAACAAGCATATTCAAGTACTGGTCTAATGTTAGTTTTATACAGGAGCTCTTTGGAATTAGGGGGTAAATTCTTCGCATTTCTGCGAAGAAAACC
The DNA here is from genome assembly GCF_055824585.1 of Amblyomma mixtum. Taxonomy (NCBI): domain Eukaryota; kingdom Metazoa; phylum Arthropoda; class Arachnida; order Ixodida; family Ixodidae; genus Amblyomma; species Amblyomma mixtum. The sequence goes on from NC_143012.1 coordinate 130,945,032, forward strand.
CAGCCCTCTGGAAGCCTTGCTAGTAATGTAATCTATATGGTCACGCCAGGATAAATTTGCAGGAAAGAAAATACCAAGATATTTATGTTTGAACACTTTTGACAATGTTTCCGCTTTAATACTGTATGAAAAGTGATGAGATTTTTTTCCTAGTAAAACACGTGTACACAGATTTTTTCACGTTAATATCCATGCGCCAAGTATTGCACCAGTTAGTAATCAAGGACAAATCATTCTGTAGGGCACTGCAATCGTTGGAACTATGGATGACCCTGTATAGAACGCAGTCGTCTGCAAACAGACGCATGTGGTTAAGGTTAAGGTTCTTTGGCTAGATACATAAGTCAGGCAAAATAATGGCATTGCTCCATTAAAGAAAGAAAGCGGCAGCAACTACGTTGCACTTGATCACACGCATCCCATCTAGGGTTGCGGGCACCGGGGCTGAGATGGCCAGACATCTTCTACGCAGCGAACTTCAAAACAGGATGCTATACCAGACTGAAGTCCATGGATTGACGAGACGGCAATTAACGGTGCTGGAAAGAATAAATAGGAACACAGTGTGCCCCATCACGGTCCTGCCCCATGCACCGTGCATGGTTCCACACACTGAAATTATTGAACAGTGAGAGGCAACAAGACACCTCAAGAGAAAGTACCTTACACACGCTGCACCCGCAAAGTTCGTAAGCCCTGGATAACGTCGACAATCCGTCATATGATCCTCAAAAAAAATTATTTCAAGGGTTTTTACAAAGTCGGGATCTTTGTGATTTTTCGGTTTTCAAAGCGCACCGCGAAAAAATGACTGCGGCTTTGAGGAAGGCGAAGGATAGTTCCCACATCTCCATGTTCAATGCTACAACTGATCAGTCAGGTGTGGACAAAGCTTGATCGCCTACTTAACAGAACTCCGAATAAAACACCCGCTGTATAGTGGTGGTCAAGAAGAACTCTAGTTTGGGTTAGTTGGTTCATGATTCAGAAGGAAAACGGCGCAAAAAAACGTGGACAAAAGAGAGACAAACACGACAGGACCAGCGCCAAAACACGACAGGGTGGCGCTGGTCGTGTCGTGTTTGTCTCTCTTTTGTCCACATTTTTTGCGCCGTTTTCCGCCTGAGTGGTGCTCAGTTGGCAGACAATTTTAATGAATATTTACTACATTATTTGACACTGCATATGACCCTATTGCGCTTCAATACAAAAATAATTATGTACGCGAGTCTGTTGCCGTATTGCATTCATGCAATGAAGAGGTGTTATCAGTACTTAAAAACATGAAAAGGAGCAAAAGTGAAGACGCATATGGCTTGAAACTACAACCTGTTTTGTATATACTTCATGTCATACCCCCGATCCTAATTTATATTGTTACGCGGCGGCCAGCCGAAGAATGAGACGTGGTGAACCATGGCTATGAGATGATTTAATGGCCGCTGGCCAAGCGCGGGCGCTCCGTCCCGCGCCACTGCCATCTTCGTCTTCGTCACACTACCCGGGGCCTCCGAGCGATCGTCCCGATCAGTGACGAACAGACGGCGAAATGGCGATTGTCTTGAGTGAAGGATCGAACAATATGTAGAAGATGGTGCAGTGCTGGCCGCCACGATGAGAAAGATGAGAGAATGAGTCCTGGTCCACGAAGCATCCTGGCCGTAGGGTGCCAGGAGGTGACGGCCGAGGTCTCTGGACGCACCGAACGGCAGGGGCAGGGGGGCGGTGTCTTCACGTTGGTGTCTTGGGTCAGTGGGGTCTTGGGTCGGTGGGGTCTTTGAGCGAAGAAAGCCAGCATAAGGCGTGGTGATCCGTGATAACAGAGAAAGGGTGCCGAAACAAGTAAGGGCGGAACTTTGCAATAGCCCAAACCAGGGCGAGGCATTCCCGCTCGGTGATAGAATAGTTGCGCTCTGACACAGAAAGGAGACGGCTGGCGTACGCAATAACGCGAAGCTTGTTGCGTTGCCTCTGAGCAAGTAGAGCACCAATGCCATGGCCGCTCGCATCGGTCCGAAGTTCCGTAGGGGCTGAAGGATCAAAGTGAGCCAACACAGGTGGAGCAGTGAGGGCATTGATAAGGGCTCTGAAGGCGTCAGCTTGGGGGGGTCCCCAAGAGAACGGGATGTCCCTCTTGAGGAGCGTGGTAAGAGGAAATGAACTCACGGGGCGGACCTTGTCGGGGTCGGGTTGGATCCCAGCAGAATCGACCAAGTGGCCAAGGACCTTGAGCTGTCGGCGGCCGAAGGTACATTTCTTCGAGTTCAGCTGAAGACCAGCGCGGCGGAAGACGGCAAGGATGGCTGAAAGGCGATGAAGATGGCTTTGGAATGTGGACGAAAAAACAATCACGTCACCTAAGTAGCAGAGGCATGTCGTCCACTTAAAACCGCGCAGGAGGGAGTCCATCATGCGCTCGAAGGTGGCAGGGGCATTGCACAGGCCAAAAGGCATGAATTTAAACTGGTACAGGCCGTCCGGGGTGACAAAGGCGGTTTTCTCCCGATCCCGTTCATCGACAGCGATCTGCCAGTACCCTGAGCGAAGATCGATGGAGGAAAAGTAACTGGCGCCGTGCAAGCAGTCGAGAGCGTCGTCAATTCGGGGCAAAGGGTAGACGTCTTTCTTTGTGACGGCATTCAGATGGCGGTAATCGACGCAGAATCGCCAAGTTTGATCTTTCTTTTTAACAAGCACGACAGGGGACGCCCAAGGACTACTCGAAGGCTCGATGATGTTGCGAGGCAGCATCTTGTCGACTTCTGCCTGAATAACACGGCGCTCTGCGAGGGAGACCCTATAGGGCCGTCGGTGAATAGGGCGGGCCGTGACCAGCTCCGTGACCAGGATGGCGATGAAGGGACCCCAGCACCTCACACCAAATGTTACGCGGCGGCCAGCCGAAGAATGAGACGTGGTGAACCATGGCTATGAGATGATTTAATGGCCGCTGGCCTAGCGCGGGCGCTCCGTCCCGCGCCACTGCCATCTTCGTCTTGGTCACAATATGTTTAACCTGTCACTAAACTCCGGAGTCTTTCCGTCAGCGTTTAAAAGAGCCAAACTGATTGTCACACATAAAAGTGGTCCTAAAAATGTGCTCTCTAAATACAGACCAGTGTCGATCCTTGCAATCTTCTCTAAAGGGCTAGCGAAGGTACTTTTCATCAACTTCAACAGATTTTTTCAAAAACAAAATATTCTATCAACTAAGCAGTTCAGCTTTAGAGAGAATTTATCTACTGAAATAGCGCTATTTAAAGAAAAAGAATTAATTTTAAATAACATACAACACAAACTCCTGACCATCGGCGTATTTGCAGACTATTCGAAAGCCTTCGACACGATGCACCATTTAACTCTGATACAGAAACTCTCTACATATGGCGTGTGGGACGTGCCGCTTAATCTATTTTCCTGCAACTTGACTGGCCGCACTCAAGCTGTTCACATGGGTAACTATCACTCGCAATTTAAATCAGTTAGTTATGGTGTCCCTCAGGGCGAGATACTGGGGCTCCTGGTGTTTAACATCTACATAAATGATTTGGTAAAAATAGAAAATGAGGTCGATTTACATCATTCTTGCCGATGACACAAGTATATTTATATCATGAACGAATGCAGAATATATAATACGTAGAGGAAACGATGTACTGGCGAAACTGCATGCATAGTCCAGAAGAAATACTTGAGTGTCGGTTTTGATTGTGTAAGCTTTTTTTGTGCTTATATTTTATGTGCGGTAATAACCGCTTCAACTGGTCTACTCAATGTGTTGATGTGTTTTGTAACTTGTTCTTTCATGCTTTTTTTAATTTTATGTAAATGTATACCACTCCTGCTTGGGTGCTCAGCCTGGAGTGTGTTCAAAATAAATAATAAAAATCGATAAAATGCGTTGCTCATTCACACATACAAATCTAAAGCCAGAGCTAAAAATGCGTACCTTGCGACTGACCTCACCTTAACACTTGGTAGTAACACAATAGCAATAGTGAGTGCTGTAAAAGTACTCGGTATTTATTTTACTGAATTCATGTTCTGCAACAATCATGTGGACCTGATAACCACTAAGCTAGCTTGTGTTGTAGGAGTATTAAGAAAATTTCAGCGCACATTACAAAGTAAAACAAAGATCGCAATATATCAAGCTTTATTCGTGTCTTATATTAAGTACTGCAATTTAGTGTGGTAAACCACAATGTCTACTTGTACAAATAAACTTCTGAAATTGCAGAAGGCTGCGATGTGAGCCCTAGCAAAGGTACCTTGTGGAGACGAATCGTAGACACCCGTCGTCGTCGGGTCTCCACAAATGTACTCGGCTGGAAGCACTGAGGCAGGCGGGAACGGAACAGCGCGCTGCCGACCTTCCAGTTAAGGAGCCACGAAATCCAGTCTGCGCGTGCTTGGCAGGCGTACTGGGACTGTCGTCGTCTTCTGCGGCCGGTCCACAGTGGCACGCTATAGGGCCCCCCCTCTAGCGATGGAGCCATGAGCGAGAGTTGAATGGCGAAAACCGGATACTCTAGGCGCAAATCGTACGCGACGAGGACTGGCACGGTCGGGAGGGAATGCAGCGGCACAGTTTGTGATGGCGTCGGTGTCAAGATGAGCAGGTTTAAGGCGGTCAACTGAAATTGTGTCCTGCCGGCCGTTGATGAGCAGGACAAAGTGCTTAGGGGCACGCCGGGGCCCTTGGTAGGGACCATTCTATGGTGGCCTTAAGGGCTGGCGTACGGTGTCGTGGCGAACAAAGACGAGAGAGCACCGCTGGAGGTCGCAGGGGCTTGCTGTGGCCCGAGAAAATGTCGTGGAGAGGCTGTAGTATTGCAGCGCAGCGAGGAATGAAGCGCCGATAACAGCTGGCGAGGCCAAGAAATTCGCGCAGTTGTCGGGTGGTGGTGGGCCGGGGAAACTGACTGATGGCGGTGACACAGGCCGGTAAGGGGCGAATGTCATGGGCGTTGACGCGATGGCCGCGAAAGTCCAACTCTGCAACGCCGAACTCGCTTTTCGGTCCGTTGACCACAAGACCAAAGCGGCTGAGTCTTGCGAGCACTTAATGCAGGTGGAGCTTATGGGCCTCTGCCGTAGGGCTGAAGACGATAATGTCGTCAAGGTAGGCTAAGCAGCATGTCAAGCCGCGTAGGACTTGGTCAACGAAACTCTGAAAAGTCTGGGCCACATTGCAAGACCGAAAGGCATCCTCAGATACTCAAACATGCCAAAAGGTGTAATAATGGCGGTCTTCGGGATATTCGACGGCTCCACAGGAATCTGATGATATGCATTCACAAGGCCGACTTTGCTGAAGATTGTGCAGCCATGTAGAGCCGATGTAAAATCTTGGATGTGAGGAATCGGGTAGCGGTCAGGGACTGTGGCCTTGTTGAGGGCCCGGTAATCGCCGCAATGTCACCAGTCGCCGGTCTTTTTGGGCACCATGTGGAGGGGCGATGCCCAAGGACTGGTGGAGGGATGACTGAAGCGAAGCTCTAGCATATGCTCAAATTCCTGTTTGGCGACAGCGATGCGATCCGGTGCGAGGCGACGAGCGCGAGCAAACACGGGAGGCCCAGTCGTCACAATATGAGGAGCCACTTTGTGAGCGACCGGCGCTTGAAGGGACGGGGTTCGGAAGACATCTGGATACTCGGCAAGTGTGCTGGACCAAGGGTCGGAAAGGGTGCTGAGCGCCTGTAGGAGCCGGAGTGGTGGAGCGCGGCAAGAGACGCCTTGGACGACTAGGCTTGTTTTTGAATCCAGTAAGCGGTTTTGCCGCATGTCAACTGGGAGCCTGTAGTGGCATAGAAAGTCGGCGCCGATGATTGGCGAGCGCACGTCCGCGATGACAAATACCCAGCGAAAGGTACGGCGGAGTCCGAGGTCAAGAGTTACTGAATTTTGGTGGTATGTCCGAATGGTAGATCCGTTGACTGCGGTCAGAGGAGGAGAGTCTAAAGGGCGGCACCGCTCAGCCAACGCAGGCGGAAGAACACAGATCTCGGAGCCAGTGTCGATGAGGTAGCGGACTTTGGTTACACCGTCAGTGACGTGGAAAAGGCGACTGGATCGCGGGCCGAGAACACCGGTCGCCTTCAGTGTTCGGCCGGACCGTTTCCCGCGAAGGAGCAGGGCTGGCGGCTGTGGCATGCGCGACAGCCGTAGCGGCGATGTAACCAGCAAAGGGTCGTCGAGGGCAGAGAACGATTGCCAGAAGCACTGGTGCCGGTACGGCTGGGTGGAGACGACGAATGCGGCCGACGAGTACGAAGGGCTGCAACTTCAGCTGTAAGCTGCGCCACCTGCCGGGCTAGCTCCTCATGAGTAGCAGTGAGACGGGTATAGCAATCGTCAGGAGCTGGGCTCGATAGCTGAGGGGCAGGAGGGCGATGAAGTGTTGCAACGGAGGGAAAGCCGACTGTCCATGATGTTATCCGTCAGCGTAGACAGGGATTCCGGGGTCCGAGATGAAGACACGCTCAGGATTATGCGCACCTGCGGAGGCAGGCGCTGCAGGAGGAGTTCCCGCTGAAGCACGCTGTCGTGTGAAGTGGCCAAGTTTCCAGCCAGGGCGGTCATGCGACGCAACAGCTCGGTAGGTTTGCGATCTCCGAGCTCTTCTGAGGTAAGGAGCTGCTGCAGGCGACGCTGCTCCGTTTCCGTAGTTCGCTGGATGAGCTTCGCGTTAAGATGATCGTAAGGGCGATCGGCAGGCGGAGAGCGCAGGACGTCGCGAACAACCGCAGCAGTTGCTGGCGTGAGCGCACCAATGACATGGTCGAACATGGTCACCTGTGACGTGATGCGGTGCCGGCGGAACAAGGCCTCGATGGTGAGGAAGCAAAGTTCCGAGTCCGATGACCAGAAGTCGGGGAGCTTAAGGGCGGAGACCGCGGACTCATGAGTTGGCAGGGTGAGAGGCGACGGATACGGTACAGGGGTGGAGGGATTCATGGCCAAGGTTTACACGATGGAAGGTAGGCGGAGTCTCGAGCTCCGGGCAGTGGTAGGCCTAGCGAAGCAGCTGATGCAAGCGCAAGGCTGGTGCAGAGAACGAAGACGCGAAGTACGGAGTCACCAAATTTGTGGAGACGAATCGTAGACACCCGTCGGGGTCGGGACTCCACAAATATATTTGGCTGGAACAGCGCGCCGCCGGCATTGCAGTTAAGCAGCCGCGAAATCCAGTCTGCGCGTGATTGGCAGGCGTACTGGCACTGTCGTCGTCTTCTGCGGCCGGACCACGATGGCACACTATAATCTTTTATGTCACACGTTAGCTCCGATTTCTCAACATGCCACATCAGGGAAATCGAAAAAATATATGAATTTCGCTTTCTAAGGTATTTTAAAGTTCACGTTAAACTGAACAATATGTTATTTAGACATCGCTGACTTAAATGAAAATCCCAGAAATTACACGACACGATGCCACGAACACTGGCACGTTCCACATCCGCGCACAAACTATGGCTTTCAAACACTTAACTATGCTTTGCCATACACATTAAATAAATTTAAAGTTACGCAACAAAATATTAGCAGCTCTTCTTTTTCTTTTAAGGCAAAAAAAAAGAATTTTTTTCGAATGCACCTGTATATTGATTGCAAATCGAGCAATCGAGCATGCTCTAAGCATGCTCTAAATCGGGCATCTAAATCGAGCATGCTCTAAGGAACGGAGGTAGCCTAAAATCAGTGAGGAGAAAACTGGGCATAGGTAAAAACCAGATGTATGCGCTAAAAGACAAACAGGGCAATGTCATCAGCAATATGGATAAGATAGTTGAATTAGCCGAAGAGTTCTACACAAATCTATACAGTAGCGAATGTAATCATCAAGTTACTGAGGGAGGCAGTCGAGCACAGCAATGAGACATCCTGCCAGTAACGAAGGAGGAAGTAAAGAAAGCATTAGGAGCAATGCAAAGAGGGAAAGTAGCTGGTGAGGATCAGGTAACAGCAGATTTGTTGAAGGACGGAGGAGAGTTTGTGCTACAAAAACTAGCCACCCTGTATACGCAATGCCTTGTGACCTCGGGAGTACCAGAAGCTTGGAAGAACGCTAACATTATCTTAATTCATAAGAAAGGAGATGTCAAGGACTTGAAGAATTACAGACCAATCAGCTTATTGTCCGTTGGATACAAGGTATTTACTAAGGTAATTGCTAATAGAGTCAGGACAACCTTGGACTTTAGTCAACCAAATGATCAGGCAGGCTTTCGTAAAGGATACTCGACAATAGACCACATTCACACTATCAATCAGGGGATAGAGAAATGCGCAGAATATAACCAACCCTTATATATAGCCTTCATTGATTACGAGAAAGCATTTGACTCCGTTTAAACCTCAGCTGTCATGCAGGCATTGCGGAATCAGGGTGTAGAAGAGTGTTATGTGAAAGTATTGGAAGATATTTATAACGATTGCACAGCTACTATAGTTCTCCATAAAGTCAGCAATAAAATTCCAATACGGAAAGGTGTCAGGCAGGGAGACACGACCTCGCCAATGCTCTTCACTGCCTGCTTACAGGAGGTATTCCGGGGACTGGAATGGAAACAGTTGGGGATAAGAGTTAATGGAGAATACCTGAGTAATTTGCGATTCGCTGATGACACTGCCTTGCTAAGCCACTCAGGACAAGAACTGCAAAGCATGATCAATCAGTTAGACAGGCAGAGCAGAACGGTGGGGCTAAGAATTAACATGCAAAAAAACAAAGTAATGTTCAACAGCCTAGCAAGGGAACAGCAGTTGGCAATTGGTAGCGAGGTGCTGGAAGTAGTAAGAGAATATGTGTACTTAGGGCAGGTAGTGACCGCAGATCCGGATCATGAGAGGAAAATAACTAGAAGAATAAAAATGGGGTGGAGCGCATATGGCAGGTTCTCTCAGATCATGAATGGTAGGTTACCAATATCCCTGCAGAGAAAAGTATACAACAGCTGTATCCTACCGGTACTCACCTATGGGTAGAAACGTGGAGGCTAACAAAGAGCGTTCAGCTTAAGTTAAGAACAACGCAGCGAGCTATGGAAAGGAAAATGATAGGTATAAAGTTAAGAGATCGGAAGAGGGCGGAGTGGGTGAGGGAACAAACGCGGGTAAATGACATCTTAGTTGAAATCAAGAGGAAGAAATGGGCTTGGGCAGGGCATGTAATGCGAAGGCAAGATAACCGCTGGTCCTTAAGGGTAACGGAGTGGATTCTAAGAGAAGGCAAGCGTAGCAGGGGCGGCAGAAAGTTAGGTGGGCGGATGAGATTAAGAAGTTTGCGGGGATACAGTGGCGGCAACTGACAGAGGACAGGGTTAATTGGAGAGACATGGGAGAAGCCTTTGCCCTGCAGTGGGTGTAGTCAGACTGATGATGATGATGATTGATTGCAAGATAACCAATTTAAAGTGAGCATATAATAATGTCTTGTATAGCAGTATTCGCAAAATTTTTGGTGTACTGCACTGCTTCTGCCTGACTTTTGTTACCTGTTATTTTTTTAGTGCAATCTGTGTTCTCTGTCCTGCACTTCTGAGTATAGAAGGGATAGGGGAGCTTTGTCAAGCTGCTCTCGAGCGACTTTTTCTTCCATACACCTCAAACATGTATGTAAACATGCTTGTTTAAAATAAATTTAATTCAAATTCAACTCTGTTGCCTGGATGGGCCGAAAATAGACGTCCGGGAGAGCGGCGCTGCAGCCTACTTTACAGAGCCGTCTGATACTTGCCTCCCCACGGACTGGCCGCATTACCCTTCACCGCTAAGTCTGGAAACCACTTCACAATTCGTCGAGCAACATGGGGCCACGTCCCCTGACTGGCTACTTGAAAAGGGCGTCATTCCTGTTGACGCTGTTGGCCACGACACTGCTGCTACGGATCCGTACTTAAGAAAGACGCTTGTACAGGTTAGTTATCTTGAAACTAAGTGTTATCGTGACAATAATGTTTGCCTCTTTGCGGTGTCGTGGCCACCTGATGTAGTGGATTATGTGAAGCATGTTCGTGCTGCTGCGTCGTACATTTGGCGCCTTTTGGTTCTTGGCGGTGACGTGGAGGTAAACCCAGGCCCTGTGACTAAAGCGCAAGAAGACAAGCTTGACGCTGTAGCTTCAGCCGTCCAACGTCTTGAGGCGAACAACACAAGCATTCTTGAATTGATAAATCAAGTCTTGAACCTGCACGTCACCCTTAGGAATGAACTGGAACAGTTAACTAAAAGAGTTAATGACATGGAATGCAAAATTGCATCTCTACCCTCCAGCCAGCCTGTTGAAAATGCGGATATCTCTAAAAAAATTCAGGACATAGTTGATGATCTGGAAAATCGCTCAAGGCGGTCGAACGTGTTGTTTTTTGGCATCGAAGATTCTGATCCCTCCGAGCCTTGGGAAGATTCGGAGCTGCATGCAAGAGAATTTTGCACAGATAAACTTGGCGTTACTGTCACTTCCTTTGCCAGAGCTCACCGCTTAGGGCGTCTTTCGACTGACAAGAAACGACCCATTATTACCAAATTTTATAGTGAGAAAGAAGTAGAAACCGGCATTAGTCTTGGCTACAAACTAAAGAATACCAATTTTAGCATATCATGCGACTACTCTGAGGCTGTTCCCGATAAGCGCCGTAAACTGTGGCAGCTTTCTTAGACGATAAAGAAAGATGGGGAACGGATTCGTCTGTATTTTAATAAACTTCACGTAAACGACGACGTTTATCTCTGGGACACTACTGACAACCGGGCTGTGCGTCTATGTGAGCCTTCTACCAACTGACAACATTCAAATCATCATGGTGCTTCCGATCGTGCGCTACCAATCTTGCCGGGACCGAAGTGTTAACATTTGCTTCCTATACACTAACATCAGAAGCGTTCCAGCGAAAAGTGATGCCCTTTGCTCCCTTATCGACTTGTCTGGAACCTCATTAATTGCACTAACTGAAACGTGGCTTACCGATTGTATCTCAGATGATGACATCCTTTCATGCGAATCAAGTTTTAAATTTTTTCGATGCGACAGAAAGAACAGAAGAGGAGGTGGTGTGCTTATCGCCATTAAGCAAGAGCTCATATCTATACCAATTGTTGATTCTACTTTTCTCGAGTGTGTATTCGTCTCCTTGACATGTACTGCTACGAACATTATTGCTGGTGTGTTGTATCGCCCACCCGACCTGTATGATGGTTTTGCAGATTAATTTTGTCGCTTACTGACCGATGTGTGTACGCGTTTTCCAAATTCTGTCCTAATTATATTTGGCGACTTTACTTTCCCAGGCATCAATTGGGAAACACTATCTGTTCCTCCAAGTGATAAGGATGCGCACGCTTTCCTACAGATTTGTCTTGATTTTCACCTAACTCAGCTCATTACAAAGCCCACGCGATCCTCAGGTACCACTGCAAACATTCTTGACTTGATTCTAACCAATAATCCCGATGCTTGTTCTAAAATATTTCACCTCAATGGTCTTTCTGACCATGACATTATTACTGGGTGCATCAATTGCAGAATTATCGAAAGAAAAACTACCACCAAGATGATCAGGTGTTATAGCAGAGCTAATTTTGACCAAATCAACCATGAATTAACCTCTTTCTCTGGGCGGTTTTTGGCTGAATCTACATTCTGTTCCATTGAACAGAACTGGATAGTGTTTAAAACTACTCTAATTAACCTCATTACAAAACACATACCTGTTATCACAATTAAGTGCAGCAAAAGTGCGCCCTGGTTTAGTGGGCGGCTGCGAATAGCTAATAATAAGAAAAAAACTTTTGTATAGGCAGGCAGTTGCTAACAACCAATTAAACACATGGGAAAAATACAAAGTGATAAAAACTACCAAAAAATGCTTAAAACTACCCGTCGCCAGTTTTATAATGACGTTTTGCCTACCATGCTATCTAATAACCCCCGTAGGTTTTGGAGCGTAATTAACCCTCATTCGCGTGCTGATTCTTTTTTGACAACTTCTGATGGTGACCAGCTGGACGATGTCCATTCTGCTCAGCTCTTCAACAATGCCTTTTCATCTGTTTTCACTCAAGAAGTCATCACCACCTCTCCAGTTCTCAACCCATTTCGAGATTATTCAATGCACTAAAGTGGCTGTTTGGGCTTGTTGGTCAGTGATCATGGTTAAAGAATGCAGCGCGAAAAGACAAGGACAAACGAAGAAGTGGACAGGACTGGCGCTGACTACCAACACGTTTATTCGAAGAAACGAGCAGCTTTTTAATGCCATCCAAGACCCACGTGACCAGATAAAGCAGCAGGCGTGGGAAATCTATCTATCACTGATACACATCATTGCACACAACATGGAAGTAACAGCACAGCGAGGCGACGCAACGTCACCCTGGTGCCTAAAAACTGCATGGCTAAATGACCAGGATGAGGCAAAATAAACGAGTAACAAAAGAATGAATTATCGTCTACTGCTGTCCACTCATCGTGAGGCAATTGGCAGAAACAAAGAACAAAAGCCAAAACAAAACAATACCGCAAAACAGTGTAAAAGTCGAAGCAAAGCAGAGTCAAAGAGACAATACAACAAAAAGGAACGCTACGCGAAAGCTGTGTCAAATGCTCTCAAACGCCGCCGATCAGCGCATTAGCCAGGATCTCCCGAGTACTGTGGTCCATTTGGTCTACCGGTACGTGGATGATTTTCTGATTGTCCTCAAAAGCTGCCCGCCTGGTTCTGTAGACCGTGTTACAAGTGAGATTGTCGCCCTTTTCAAATCCCACTCTGGGGGACTTAATTTTACGTGCGAACCTCCGAGCGGCAAGGCTGTACAGTTTTTGGACCTGCTGTTTAGCTTTGAAGGAAATCACCTCTGTTGGACGTATAACCCTCGCTCTAAGAAGGGACTTCTTCCGGATGACAGCGCACACTCGCAATTGATCAAGCGAGGCATTGTTTGATCCGCCATCCAGGCAGCGCTCACGAAAAGCTGTGCCCATACGATGCAGAGCAGCGTTGCGAAACAAGTCCAACGTCTTTACGATGCTGGCTACTCACCAGCACTGGTGCGTAGTGTTTCTGAGACCCTTCTACAGAAGGTAAAAGTTCAAGCCAAAGACGCAGGCCAGCCTGAGCAGGCTAAACGGCCTCCCCTGGCCGTAATCCCATATCCTCACAAGCTGTCCCATAGCTTAAAGAAGGTCGCAAAAAGAAACAATGTTAATCTCGTCTTTTCAGCCCTGTGCAAACTATCACAAGTTCGTACCTTGCTGGCAAAGCAGAAGAAAAAGGTTTGCCCTGTAAGACATGTTGATCCGTTTACGCAGTGTGCTACATGTGTCGTCTATGAGATACCTTTGAAGTGTGGGAGCGTTTATATTGGGCAAACCGGCAGGTGCCTCAACGAGAGACTGCTTGAGCACCGCCGGAAGGTACGCAACAAAAGCGGCGGGCGCCTGGACGACCATTGCAAGATTTGTAAAGGGTGCGAACCATTCTTCAAGCGCACGGTCATCAGAGCACGAACGAGGACCGAAATAGAAAGGGTCATCATTGAAGCACGGTTGATCGCCAAAACTGGAGACAAGTGCATTAGCACCCCTTCAATTTTACTTTCAGACAAGGAGTTGAGTTTTCTAGGTCCGCTTTAAGTACGTCTGTTTTGCTTGAATTTTGTTCCTTAGAACTTTTTGACTTGTTCCTTAGAACTTTTTAACTTTTTCTTAGACACTGTATGGCTTTCAGCATTTGACACAGCTTTCGCGTAGCGTTCCTTTTTGTTGTATTGTCTCTTTGACTGTGCTTTGCTTCGACTTTTACACTGTTTTGCGTATTGTTTTGTTTTGGCTTTTGTTCTTTGTTTCTGCCAATTGCCTCACGATGAGTGGACAGCAGTAGACGATAATTCATTCTTTTGTTACTCGTTTATTTTGCCTCATCCTGGTCATTTAGCCATGCAGTTTTTAGGCACCAGGGTGACGTTGCGTCGCCTCGCTGTGCTGTTACTTCCATGTTGTGTGCAATGATGTGTATCAGTGATAGATAGATTTCCCACGCCTGCTGCTTTATCTGGTCACGTGGGTCTTGGATGGCATTATAAAAGCTGCTCGTTTCTTCGAATAAATGTGTTGGTAGTCAGCGCCAGTCCTGTCCACTTCTTTGTTTGTCCTTGTCTTTTCGCGCTGCATTCTTTAACCATGATTATTCAATGCCCCCAATAGTCATCAGGGAAGATGGTATTCTTACTTTGTTAAGTAATCTTAAAATTACTACAAGCGCGGATCCACTGGGCTTTAACAACAAAATACTAAAAAACATATCTCACAGTATTTTTCAAGTCTTGTCTTTACTTTTTTCTCAGTCTTTATCTTCTAGCTCCATCCCGCAGGACTGGCGTATAGCCAAAGTAATTCCAATTTTCAAATCTGGCGTCCGCTGTGGTCCTCAAAACTATAGGTCCATATCATTGATTTGCACTTTCTCTAAGCTCCTTGAACATGTCATACACACTCAGATCATTCATATTCTTGAAGATCATAACATCATATTTAAATATCAGCACGGTTTTCGCCAGGCATTTTCTTGCGACACTCAGCTCGCCGGATTTACTAACGACTTATTTACTTCTTTAGATGCCGGAATTCAAGTCGATGTTTTGTTTTTAGATTTTTCAAAGGCATTTGATCGGGTTCCCCACCATAGACTACTTCTCAAGCTATCGCACCTTAATATTCACCCTCAGGTACTAGCATGGATTAAAGACTTCCTTTCATCTCGCGCTGAGTTCACTTCTGTTAATGGTTCTAACTCTACAATGGCCCATGTCACATCTGGTGTGTCTCAGGGGAGTGTGCTTGGTCCCCTGCTCTTTCTAACATTTATTAATGACTTGCCAATTTGCATTTCTTCACAAATTAGACTGTTTGCTGACGACTGTGTTGTGTATCGAACCATTACAAATGACTGTGACCGACAATCCTTACAAACTGACCTCGATTCTATTAACACTTGGTGCCAGTTGTGGCTTATGACCCTAAATACCTCTAAGACAAAGCTCGTCTCCTTTACTAGAAATTCTTATCGCATACCAACCGCATACTCTCTTAATGACATAACAGTTCAGACAACTTCCACTTACAAGTACCTAGGAGTTCACCTTCAATCAGACTTGACCTGGAACTATCGTATTAACTTGATTCTAGCAGCTGCTAACCGTTCTCTTGGCCTTTTAAAACGCAACCTTCGACATGCTCCTGCGCATGTGCATAAACTTGCTTATAGTACATTAATTCGACCTAAAATTGAGTACGCTTATTAATTGAGGAGGCCCTATTTGCAGTCTCGACTTTTGGGCCTCCTGATGTATATACCCCATAACCAACTACTGTAAATATGAAATAAACTTGATTTGATTTGAGATCAAGCCTACATCAAAGATAACATGAATCCCCGAAAAACCGTGCTGCTCGTTTCATTTATTCTGACTACTCACGTTTTACTAGCATCACGGCTTTAAAAGCTCGTGCTGGACTTGAAAGCCTTTCCCATCGTCGTAAACTGGCTCGCTTAACTCTTTTTCACAAAATTTACCACCAACCGTTGCTTCACGACGATTTCTTTCACTTACCCTCAGCAGTGTTTCCACGCCGTGACCATCCTTTCAAAATCAAACGCATCACATGTCGCACTTCCAGTTGTGCTAAGTCATTCATACCCAAAACCATTATTGATTGGAACCGGCTGTCTTACACAATCGCAACTGAAATGAATGCGACATCATTTCATGAACTTTTAAAAAATCAAAGCCATGTGTAGTTTTCTTCTAGTTCTGTTCTGCTCACCGCAATGTGTTCGAGTTTTGCTTTTCATTCTGTTTATTCCGTTGTTTTTATCTTTGTGTTTTATTTTCTTGTTTCTTTATTTTGTTTATTTTGTGTCTTGTTGTTCCGCCACGTTTCGATTCTTGCTGACTACCAGTTATTGCTCTTTTCTTGCTTCTTTTTTTTGCCCTGTTACTCATGTTAATGTTCCTTCTATGTATTCAAGTTGAAATTTTTACCACCCCCTATGTAATACCCTCGTGAAGGGGGCCTTTAGGGGCATCTTGAAATAAAAATAAATAAATAAAATGAAACATTGTCAGCCCGGTGCGTGCTTGGCAAACCAGTATGAGAACGCAGTTTAGTGAAACTCAGGCCAAATTAACATTGAAATGGGAAGCGCTTCATCATCGCAGAATGATGTTTCGCACACAGCTACTTCATGCAATATACTAATCAATTATTGGTGTCTCCCGCAACACCTATCGCTTTCCCCCTCATCACATATCGGCACGTGTGCATTCAGCAATACGGATGTAACAGCGTAGCATTCAAAGAAGCGTTCTTTCCAAAAACGATTCCTCAACGGAATCGCTTGCGTGCCATTGCTGTACGCATTTATTCCAGTGAAGCGTTTTATTCTTCTTTAGAAATGACACAACCTTTTTGACAGTTTGTTATTTTTCGGCTGTTCTCGGTGGTAACCATGGTGGAGATCACTGGCACTTGTGGATTTCACGCCCACCATATCCTTGTCTATTTGTGTGTTTGCTCTGCTCAATATCATGTTGCCATATTTTCTATGTATTTTGGTCGCGTTCTTGCGATCCCGTTGATGCTTTCTTTTTTTAAGCATAGCTTCGTGGGCAATGTACCTGCAAATTTGTGAAGAGAGAAATGTGTTATTCTTCCTCCCTTACTCTAATGCCTTGACAAAGGCACTGTAAGTAATGAATAAACAAATAAACTGGAAAAATGGCATGATATGAGTCCTGGGACGTGTATAGCTTATGCGGACGCATCGGTGAAAGAAAAGGGCTGAAGATTGGCGACTACTAGCCCACACATTCTGATTTAATCACACATCGGGTATACGCCTCGGATCACCCGGACGCGCTTGTGATGGAACTCTGCGCTATCCGTGATTCGATGGAGTCTATAAATAACAAAACGTCTATACGAGAAGCCTGAATCAAAACAGAGTACTTAGCGGCTATTAGATCGCTCAAAGGGGTCACGAAGAAACTAAGCACCACTCAGGTGCTCTCAATATGGAAGCAATGAAACGCGTGCGCTTACTCTGGCCCCTGGAAGAATATGGACCAGAACGAAGCAGACGCCCTTACACACGAGGGCCCAAATACAATTTGCCTCCCGCACGTGTGATCCTCTCTTCTCGTCTTGCCGTTTCCTATACACGAGGGAGAAGTAAGCGTGCCCCAATTCACCCCGCGTCGGATGATTTAAAAGGGCTGGAGAGGAATCCCCTCGAAGGATGAGGGCGGCCCACACCCCGTCGGGGACTCTAAAAGGATGCAGTGCCCAGAACATGTGCCAAATGTCCCGTGCCGTCCGCTCACCTTCGCTACCTTATATGGTCGTGTCCAGGAACGCAGGACTCAAGAGTAAACAGATTATAGAGAGTTGAACTTAGGGCTACAAGGGAGGAACACCTTACTTTTGGCTAACGGACAACGCTAAGAGCCGGAGCCTAGTCAGGTTTCTGGGAGAGAACAGCCTACGCGAGCTACTTCAGCTGATCAACAACCTCTTTTTGTGGCACTTTTGCAAGCCTTCGATTTAAAAAGATAAAGGGTGTCCCTCTCGTGAGACAGCTTCAATTGCTAAGGGGGCTTCAGCTGCGCGGGCGGAAATCCTAACAGCCTCGAAGACGTTGAAGGGAGTGGCGTTCGCAGCTCTTCCCTCTTAGGAAACGCCACAACTGACAGCTGTCTGGCTCGACCACGTCCTAATGAGAACTTAAATATTCGTATGTGCGTGCAAGCGGTGCTGACCTGTGTGCTCGTGCAAGTGTCGGGAAACTGGAAGTTTATAGGTTCTCTCATTGTTTGTGATTAAGAGGCTCCATTGCACGAGAACCGCGCTCAGATTGCTCTTGGTTGTTCGACAAAACGTTTATTTTCGTCCAGACAATCAGGCATAAGCATTAGAGCGCTTACGGAGCTAGATAAATGTAAGCACCTTCATGGAAAAACTAGACATGTACTTCGTTTGAATGTACTGAAGTATTTACTTTTGTTTATATAGCTTTTTTAATGTACACACCTGCAACACTCTTTTGCAGCCGTTCCGCGACAGAAGGAGTTTTAGAACCTACATTAATTTTTACCTGATAATACCCCTTGACACACCTCACAAATGTGTAGGATTATTTAAATATCTCTGAAAATTTTGGGAACTATTACTGGCTGTGCTTCCACAAAGACGACGGAGTTACTCTATATAAAACGTCTTAGCATTGAGCTTTGACAGCAGCAAAACCCTGATATTCTCGAAGCAAGGAGCAGTACTAGCCACTGTGAGCACTAGTAGCAAGCCTACCTGCAGAGCCTCGAAGGCAGATAATCTAGTGCGCAGCCAGCATCCGTGCTTCAAAAGAAGAAGCGTGCTTCCAGAGAAGGGTGCTGTGAGTAGGAGATTCTTCATTGCGCCGACGACGCGATGCTTTGACTTCGAGAAGACGCATCGTCACAAAGTAAGTCATGTGCATTATAGCCTCATAGCAAGTAACGTAGGCTATAACCTCCAGCCAAGTGCTGTATGTAATAGCCACCTATGGACATGTTGAGAAAAAACTGTTAGAACTATCTGTGTTGCGGGTGAGATCTCCGAAGAAGAAATTTCGAATAAGATATTTATTCGTTGTACTACAAGCTCAGAGCTTCGATGAACGCTCATTAGGCCTGCTACGCGCAAAGAACTTTGTCTACTGTCACTGCACACAGTCCACCCTTCATTGTAAGGTAGGAATGCCAAAAAAGGTACACGCTGGTACGGCAGAAAGAAGGCGACACGGGCCATCGTACGGGACGCAGTGCTCGCGCTAGATCTGCCAGCCATTAGGTCACGTCATCGTCATCTCTCATGTTGTGCATTTCTGGCTTATCACACCGTATCAATAATTTGGAGGTCGTGACTGCCGCGAGAATTCACTGTTTTAATAAGTGGTAGATATTTTCCACCCTCTTTTTTTGTGCTAATTACGCGGGACTTAAATCGTCTAAACTCACTTACAGCATTGACAACGTGCTCTCAATGTACGCATTCAGAAAAAGGACATGCGCGCAGCATTATGTCGCTTCGCAGCCGAGCCGAGGGCCTTTGTTACGGACACCGGCTTCATAAAGTTCGTTCAGTGAAGCTCAGCGGTCGCCTAGTCCAAAAGAGCCTGCTGTAGCAGTGACTGCAAATCGCCCGACATATTCCGCATACATTTCTCCTGGAGACGATGAAACGCTGTCAACGTGTACTCGCCTGATCCTCTGCGCTGCGCAGACCCAGGTTAACCTCCTTGCCTTTCCTCTTCTTCCTCCTCCTCCAGCTTTTGCCGCCAGTGACGTAGACCGCAAACATAAGTTTATGTGCAAGCGCAAAGGGTAGCATCTGTGACAATTGCACCGCGACCTCACCGATGTCGCGCGCAGCGGGCGCTTTCGCGCAGCGCATATCCCGTGACCGACGGCCTAACCTTCGTCGATGCTGTAAAAAAGGTAGCGTTCTCTGGCCCCTAGGTTGCATAGGCCCCACTGGTTAAGCGCCAACCGGCTCATAGCGAATCCCAATAAGCCTATGCTAACAACATGGTGCTGTTCTTTTTTTAAAGGATACTTTCGGTAGCCAGAGTACATTCTCGAGCATGCCAAAATATATAGGCATTATGCAGTCCGCGAAAAGATACAATCATCCCTATCAGGTGCCTCATCATGGTTGTGGCTTTAGCGGTTACTGTAATCAGCTTTTGTTCGATGTGAAGCTATTTTTTTTACAGAACTGTATCTTTGAGATGGAGCGCTAGCTTAATCTGCAGAGTCATGCACGGTATTTCGTAGAGGTCGCGCACTGCTTCGCTCAAAAAAGAAACACTCACCGCTCGGACCCACACCTTGCTGCTCCCAGATCCTTGGCAGCGGCTCGAAGCGAAGAGACTGGAAAAATAAAGTAGACTCCATCAGGCTGCTGGCCAGAGACACAGAGCTTACGGGCTTTCCTCCCCGACAACGAATGTGATCATGAAGGAAGCGCAATGAACGATGGCTGAAACGTCTGCGAGAGTGTGTGCCAGGCGGAGAGAAAAGGGTGCTTCTTTCATTCCGTTCGCCCGCAGAAGAGGGGACGATATAATGCCGTCAGCACATCCATTTAAGGCCCGCTGACCAGGAAGCGTGGGGACTCCAGTAGACAAAGGAGTCTAATGGTCGCATCGGTGCCCCGCCTCTGCACCTCGGTCCAAAAGCAAGAGGACATACATGCAAAAAAATGCCGAGTCTAATGGATACATGTCCAAGGAAGGCAGACGGTGAGAGCAAACTGAAAACAGGGAAAGTTCGAGAGGTTGAATGCAAAGATTAGACACACACACACACGCACACGCACACACACACACGCACACGCACACGCACACACACACACACACACGCGCGCGCGCGCGCATGCATACATGCATACATGCAGACAGACTGACAGACTGACAGACTGACAGACTGACAGACAGGAAGACAGAAAGGCAAACACACAGCTAGACAATGGATGCGTGGTTTATTTTTCAGCCAGGCCGTCGTATTTAAAGAGACTAGACCCAGTTCACAACTTAGGTCTTCGTCCTTCAATTGTAGCATACAGAACGCCTCCCATAAATGTCCTTTATGTAGAAAGAAATGGACCATCCCAAGAAGACCGAAGAACAATGCTTAAAAGCGCGTACGTGCTGAAAATAAGTTCTCCACCGAAACATATTTTTCTTATTCGATTGCTACACACTGCGCCTCCAGAACACTGCTCAAAAGTAATCAGTCAGACATCTGCTCCTCCTCTTCCAGATCAGTTGCCAAAACTTGGAAATACTGGACAGCCTCCCTGAAGTCGCCTGAAGGGACTACTCACTGCCCCCATGGTACAGCCGTTTTGTGACTTCACGCGCACAGACTTCCGAAAAAATCGAACACCATAAAAACACATATTACAGGAATGCTTGACATTGCAAGAAAAATATGTCAACTAGACCGAATTTTACACTGACGGCTCAAAAACGGCAGTATATGATGGAAGTGCGGTTGTACACGGAAGTTGGCAAACAATAGTGAGGTTGCCTAACTGTCCATACATTTTCACTGCCGAATGTTTTGATATACTTTTCTCATGTGATAAAATTCCCAAAATAAAGCGCGTTTGGTTTTATTTTTGATCAGCTGACCGGAACGTCCCGTAAATGAAATAGCCACAAAAGCTCGCGAGAGTTTGTAAATCTCATCTTATAACCACATCTATACCTTCTCGCTTCTTCAGTCTGGTTGTCATGACAAGTGTTTTGCCCTGTAAGTTATCACGTGGTTCGCTAGCTATCTTCTGCTCCACCAGTAAGAGTAAAATTCAATCGGTCTTAATTGGCCATTCATCGTTCGTCATCCCAAATCATACCTGTACAGTATTAGAAATGTATTCGGGAAGAACATACTAGTTTAGGACGCTTACAGTCTTCAAAACACACACACTCTAAGAACTGAGACTCTCTATGATAGAGTATACCGGCTACTGCACTCTTTAGCAGCAGTTTACTCCGCCCAAATTTCCTAAGGAGTGAAATGCCTTCTTCGGTAAAGAGTAAAACTGCGAGTGCACTCCCTCTAGGGCCTGAGGAAGTTGGAGGTTGTTTATTTTCTTAGATTTTGTACTGCAGCGGAGCCATATATATAGTGACCTGTGACTCGCATCTCATGCAAACTAGTGATAAGCAAAAACAACCAAACAAGAAAGTGCGCTGTGCTCCGCCCACAGAGCCATACCTTGTACATAACCGGTACGTGCAGTGTACACTTTGGAGATTATTGCGTTGCATTCATACAGCATATTTGATTTGATTTCAATGGATTTTACGTCCCAAAGCGACTGCACTGACATCGCAACATCCCAAAGCGAAGTGCACTAACATCGCGCAGTGCATGAGGCTTTGGCGTTTCGCTTTCATCGAAATGCGACCGCCGCGGGGTTCTGAATAGCGTATACCATTCAGCGAAGTTATGCACTTACGTAGAATGCGTATAAGGAGAGACTGTCATGATAGCAGTCGCAATTTATTCTGAACATTAGTTTATTGCTGTGTGAATATATTTTATGCACTTCGGAACCGCCATTCACATTTTGCAACATCTATCTCAACACAGCGACTTCCAAGGAAAAGCGGTTCGCAGAAACGAGCAATGCTTCTGTTAAAGGAAAACACTTCTGTCAGATCTCGTAAACCTTCGCAGTCGACAGCGAAACATTAGTCTAAGCACTTTATATTGCATTGCTACTACGGTATGAATTATCTATGAGTGCTCTAGGAAAACTACACATCATTTTAATACGAATAATAGTGCATCAGGCCACCAGTTAACTCGTTCGCGAAGGGCGAGTCAACGTACCGTGCACCATGAAATTGCTGTCGAGTAAAGATTTTACGTGGCGTTCAGATGTTGGCTTTACTGTTTCATCATTTACTGAGCTGTGCCAACTCTAACCAGCCAGCGATCTACCAATTTGGGGCACAGAACTCGCTACATATACGCACGGAACGGCCGCGTAACTCAAAATGTAACCATATATAACTATTCAAAAGCTATCCCACTCGTCCCAAGTATAGCTGAGGACGAGAACCGGCGTATTCGTCCTCAGCTATACTTGGGACGAGTGGGATAGAGGTAGCGCACTCGGCTCGCAATGCAGTGTTCCCCGGTTCGAATCCTCGCTCCAACGCAGCTTTTTTTTCCCCAGCCATTCGTAATAAAGGAGTGTCTCTACTCCTGCAGAGAGAGGGCGCCTTGCAGGAGTGCGGCGACTCTGGAAAAAGGAGTGAAATATGGGACAAGCGTATACTCCATCGAAAGAAGTTCCC
The DNA here is from genome assembly GCF_055824585.1 of Amblyomma mixtum. Lineage (NCBI taxonomy): Eukaryota > Metazoa > Arthropoda > Arachnida > Ixodida > Ixodidae > Amblyomma > Amblyomma mixtum. The sequence continues at coordinate 130,967,951 of NC_143012.1, forward strand.
CGCTCTCCTTTAGCTCTTAGAGTGCACAGTGAAATACTCAAACCTTTTAGCTTTTCGTTTCTGCTGAAAGGCGACCAGTTCGGCTACGAGTTCAAAGTGTAAGATCACGTTCACTAAAGAAATGTCACCCCTCTGCTTGCTAGGCAGCTTTAATGTTTGTACCTCCGGGCGGCAAAATGTAACTGATTAAAATCATGGGGAAATGCAAAGTAGTCTATTACGCGCGTATGCAGCCCTTATTATTTGGCTCTCGGATCTTCCGAGTTTATCTTTGCGCACCTACACGAGATCACTGCACAAAAGACGGACCTGGCGGGCACTACTCTTAATCACTTCCTTCTGGATTAAAAAGAACCAACTTTCTGCAAGCACGTACGTAGAAAACCAGCGATAAGGACGCATTCACAAGGAGGAGAAGTACACAGGACAACGCTGGCGTTGTCCTGTGTACTTCTCCTCCTTGTGAATGCGTCCATTTCGCTGGTTTTCTACGTACCATGCAGCAACTGGCCGAACAAGCTGCGCTTCTTCAATTTCTGCAAGCCAAACTGTGGTTTCAGAACCTTTGTCGGCCAGTTTCTTATCCGTCTAGTAGTGGTCTACTTGCTCAGAGTGAGCAGTATACCTCAAGCGTTACTGCGGAGCGGGCCGGGCCGTGCCCGGGCTGGACTTCACTCAGGGATTCACGGGCCGGGCCCGGGCTTCAAGAACACATTCCTTTTCACCCAGCACTGATTTCAGGCGAAGATACACTTCATGATATCTCAGGTGGTTTTAGTTTTTTAAGGGAAGCAGGTGTCCTTGAAAAATCTCACTTTTTACCCTGTGCCTTACTACATGTGGTGACACACCTCAGCCACCTTCTTGTTCCTGAGAAGGCTAAGGTTTCTATTTGATTCGTTGCGAGCCTCGAGATCCATGCCCAGGGACGGATTGTCGCTGAGGTATCCTTACCTTCTTTAAAAAGTTCAGAAACAGGCATTTTTAAAGTTCTTTCCCTTGATCATTACTAACAAGTACGAATTAATGTTTCAGGCCATGTAGACAACTCATGGCTTTTACGTGTTTGTGATATCGAGCAGAAAACAGTTTTCTACCCCTTGTGCTTTGCACATGATAGTATTAGATGCTTACGCGCCACTAAACCCGACACAAAACATTCTGTTAAGGAAGCCGCGCAGACAAGCCTTTATCCGCTCACTATTGTGCAGCCAGGACGGTACTGAGAATGCGAGCAGCGGACACCAGTGGGACATCCCATCAATAACGAACGAGGAAGTAAAGAAAGCTTTAGCAACAATGTAAAGAGGGAAAGTAAATGGTGAAAATCAGGTAACAGCATCTGTTAAAGGACGCAGGGGAGATTGTGCTAGGAAATTTGGCGACCCTACATACGCAATGACGTACGGACGTCGTTGAGCGTACCACAAGCTTGGAAGAACGAAAACTTCATGCTAATCCATAAGAGATGCTACGTCATGGACTTAAAGATTTACAGACCCATCAGCTTACTGTCCGTTACCTACAAGGTAAGCGATGATAGAGTCTGTACAATCTTCAATCAGCCAGATCAGGCAGAGTAGAATTGGTTTCCATCCAGACCAAACATCCAGACCAACTACCATAGATGGAAAGAATTCTATCAGTGTTACTAGGAGCGGCTGCACTAATCACTAAATTTTCTTTTAAAACGTCCCGCAAATTTAGTAATTAAAGAATGCGCGCTGGCGTGACCCAGTGGCAATGATTCGTGTAATAATATATGGCCTAGCCAAGCCGCTGATCAGCAAAATATACACTTTGTGTGAAAAGTGCACAGACAGATCTCACGCTGTTGTGTTTGTCGGATTTAGGGGCGTAATGACCCCCGTATTTGTCATGGAACATTATGCACTTGAAACTGTTTTTGCACACTCTGCTCGAGCGAGTTTCTGGCATCCAGCCCAAAGGCGCCTTTCACAGAAATCAAATAAGTTTCATTTAATTAAATTTTGATTTAAAAAAATCACTTTTTTGATTCGCTCTAGAAACTCACTGCCTCAGTGCGCAGTGTGCATCTGCTTCATGGAGATCGCGATACGAACGTTAGAGCTTAGTTGAAGTGCATTCGCTAAATCGACTTTGTGCGCAGTTTTAGGAGCGTCCAGAAATGAAGCAGTCACTTCGTAATTTCGAATTATGTGTTGCGCACGTGAAATACTAGGCCGGTGCTTCATAAACAAAGCAGACACGCGCTGAGAGATTCCTACGCTTCCCTACGTCGTACCCTGTGATCGCGCCATTCCCGTGTTTTATTATTCTGCTGCGTAATTTGCATTTGGGGCTATATAGCTCTTGCTCAAGTCCTGGCTTATTTACCCGCAAGTTTCTTTTCTTGCATTCAAACGGCACCTTCACTGATGAAAACCATAACAAGTAGTTGTGAACCACAAATAAACATGCTTTTGTTTGCCGAGATCCACTCATCCGGGCTCTGAAACGAGAACAACCGGGCACCGTACAAGACTTAACGAGATTTAACGAGACTCTCTAAGCCCTCCTACGCGACCGGTATGCAAGCGCCGGTTGGTCTCCAAACGAGTCACAAAAAATAACTGCTGCCAGTGCCTTCTCAATGTTTATCAAGATATCAGTCGAGCTGCCGTTTGATAATGCACGGAATTATAATTTCCGATTTCTAATAACGCGTGCAAAAAGCACATACATGCCACAATATTTAAGCATGAAATGCTTTACGGTGCGCTTCGGGTGTCCACCGCGATGACAGAGAGTTACTGCTCCATTTCCTGTCCTGAAAAAACGTTGCGTTCAAAGGACAAGGCATCGCGCCGAACGGGTGGTGGCGTTCCTACCTTCCTGTAAGGTGCGGCTCGGGTGTCCACCGAGATGGCAGAGAATTACTACGTAATTTCCTTTCCTCAAAAAGCGTCGCGTTCAAAGGACGAGGCATCACGCCGAACGGGTGGTGGCGTTCCGCGGACTGCCTGGCAGCGCTACAACACGCTGTCGCGTTCCACTCCTAAAGGCGAAGTTTAAGTTAACAAAACTTCTGATTGGGCTAGATGGTGCATAGCTAGATGGTGCATAGCGCCTGTCCTGTGTCTTTCCTCTCTTGTGTGCGTGTTGTTGTGCGCTTGATTTCGTTTCAAAATAAGCGAAGTTTAAGCGTTATTAATTAGCAGTTTATTAGTATTTAGTCATTAATCAGTCATTACACACTAATAAAAACTTGTCATTACTTCGTCATGAATTATGTGTGACGTAATCCAGTGGTAACATCACCAGTGTCACATACGCAGTGGTGCTGAAAACGCTTTCGCCTCTACGCACTTCGGACAGTTTCGAACGCGCTGCATATACATTCTTGTCAGACCTGCGTCTCGTCGTGTCCGCGCGCGCTTCGCATTATGCCCGTAAACATTTCATGCTTACTCTACTCTCGGTTACGGGAGAGGCAGAGTTTTTTGCTTATTTTGCGTGAAACTTGCACACCAAGAAAGGTTTGGCTTGGTTTGGTTTATGGGGTTTTACGTCCCAAAGCGACTAAGGCTATGAGAGACACCGTAGTGGAGGGCTCCGGAAATTTCGACCACCTGGGGTTCTTTAACGTGCACTGACATCGCACAGTACACGGGCCTCGAATTTGCCCTCCAAAGAAATTCAGCCGCCGCGACCGGGATCGAACCCGCGTCTTTCGGGCCAGCAGCCGAGCACCATAGCCACTGAGCCACCGCGGCGGCGCACACCAAGAAAGATTTTGAGGGTTCTTTGACGACGAGCGAATAAATCGACTGACAACTGGTGACAGACACATGTTAACCTTGCTTGTTCGGTTCATGTACGGCACATAAAACTATAAAAAAGCGCGCATTCTGCTTGCATAATATTTTATTGCTGTGTAGTTTTGTTATTTTGCCGTAATATTCTAAGCCGTATTTGTCAAACAGAAGCCACATTACACGGCCCCGAAAAATATGGGAGTGTCTGAAGTCGTTTTGGCGAAATCCATCGACGCTGAACATTACGGTTTTGTTGCGTGTTTGCAACAATACTTTGACGCTTCTGTGCTTCCCATCCACTTGTTTCTTATAGATATTGCATTCTGCAGTGCCTGTGACTTATTCTCCGAAAACTACAAACCCTTTTCACATATTTTGGCCCCGTCCCTTAGCTCTTTCAAGTCCAATATCTCCGCACCTCTTCTCCCGGCCGCGTTCTTTTCCAGGTAGCAGCGCCTTCTTATAGAAACCCTCCCGATCAGGAGACAACATGGCCAGGCTAGACTGACAAACTGGGAAGCCTATAGGAAATCGAGGGCACAGTCTGAAGACGCTGAGATCACCGACATAAAAGGCTGGGTCGCAAGAATCAAGACAGACTGGCAAAAACTAACCCGAAAGGTCGCCCTCACTACCAACACGCCCGAGGTGGACAAACATCTCTTACACCTTTTGGAATCATTTCGCCATGAAATGAACCTTGTCGACTGGACTGAAGTCCTATCGATTACAGATCCAGAAACAGCTTACGACTGCTTCCATGCAAAGTTCAAACATGTTTACGACAAATGTTTTCCTCTCACGACACGTACACCTACACGCTAAGGGAAAAAGCCATGGATAACAAAGAGATGCTTAAAAGAAATTCGTAAAAAGAACAAATTATACAAAAAATTCCTCATACACAAAGACAATGATGCACTACGGCAATTTAAAACACAAAGAAACAAAGTTAATAGCCTCATGCGGTATGAAAAAAAGCGGTATCTGCAGCAATTGTTCAATGACAGTGTTATTAAGAAATCAGAATTAACTTGGAAGCGTATAAATTTCATTTTGGGTCGGGGGCCAAACGACCAGTCTCGAATAAATGAAATAACTGTGGCAGGCGAAATCATTTCCGATACAAAATTAGCAAACTGCTTCAATGAACACTTTGTGTCCCTAACAAATAGCACTCATGATCAAAACTGCATGCGTTACTTGAAACATGAAACTACATCCAAAAGCGCGTTTTTTTCTCCCACTACGGCAAACGAAGTAATCAGCATTTTTGCATCTATAAAAAACAGCAACTGTTGCGATGCATACGGTCTGCAGATTACACCAGTAAAACACGTGTTAGATATAATTTCCTCTGTGCTAGAACATCTGTTTAATCTTATCATCAGCTGCGGGACCTTTCCAACGAAACTTAAAATTGCAAAAGTCACAGTTTTACACAAAGGTGGGGATCCAAATGATCTTTCGAATTACAGGCCGATCTCAATACTCCCGGTTTTCTCAAAGGGCTTAGAAAAACTAATACATTGCCGGATGACATCTTTCGTGACAAAACATAATATCATTACTAGCGCCAGTTTGGTTTTATAAAAGGCTTGTCGACAGAAACTGCTCTTTTAACACAAAAGGAAATTATTCTAGATTCATTTGAGAAACAATTGTGCACATTAGGTGTATTTATTGATTACTCTAAAGCATTTGACCATATTAATCATATCACTCTCTTGGAAAAACTAGGTCATTATGGCTTTCGTGGCACTTTTCTACAACTGTTGAAGTCTTACCTGCAGAACCGTAAACAGATGGTGGTCATTAATAATAAAAATTCTGATTTGAAGTTAATTACTGCAGGTGTACCACAAGGAAGTATCCCGGGGCCTCTATTATTTTGCATTTACATTAATGACCTCATCAACATTAGCAGTGTAGTAAAGTTTGTCATGTATGCTGACGACACCACCATGCTTCTTACCGGATCAAACCCCGCTGACATAATTAAAGACGCCAACCAAGCACTCGTAGAATTATCATCCTGGAGTTGTTCAAATTCACTAAATATAAATACAAAAAAAACTAAAGCTGTTTTCTTCGGATCAAGAAACCGTATATTGGGCAAGTTACCTGCTTTAAAGCTGAATGATTCAGCAATTGACATCGTGGCTGCAGTCAAGTGTCTAGGAGTATTCTTCGATGAACACATGTCATGGAACTTGCAAGTGGAATCAGTTGCTACAAAGGTCTCTCGCGTGTCTGGTATTCTTTTAAAATTACGATCATATTTACCAAAATGCATTAAACTTCTAATATATAATTCATTATTTCTATCAAGTCTAAACTACTGTCACCTGGTATGGGGCACTACTACTGTTTCAAATAAAAATAAACTCTACATTCCTCAAAAGAAAGCAATTCGCGCCATCATGAACACTCCATTTGACAGTCACACACAACCACTTTTTACTGAATTAAACTTACTTCCTATCCCGGACATGTACGCTGCTAACTTGTTCAGGCGCTATGAAGCTGGCATAAAAAAGAATAATACCGCATTAGTTAAGATTGCAAACCTAAAGCTAAAATCTAGTATTCGTACTACACGACAAGCTGAAACCTGGGAAATTCCATACTCACGAACAAATTATGGACTTCAAATGTTGCGTCATCTCCTTCCCTCATACTTAAACAAATGTAGGTAGAAGTTTCTTTTTTTTTCGGTTTTCTTTTTGTTACGAATTTTATATTTCTTTAGTCATTGTTTAGTTTTTTATTGCAGTCATTCTCTTGTTGACATTTCATGCAATATTTCTATGCTATTAAGAACTGCCTTCATAGTAGATTTGTTTCATACATGCCTGTATTTATATTCCTAACAACTGTACCAAGTCGCTTACCTTCTGTGAACTTCCATTTGTGTTCCTTTTCTTTCTTTTTTTTCTTTTTTCTCTTTTTTTCTGAGAGCTGTGTACAATTAACTTAGAACAATTTTCTCTTGCTGTATGCCATGCTGCCATGCAGAAAAGGGCCGTGGGCCTAGTCAAGCCCATAAAGAGGCTTTTTGTCCACGACCCTCAGCATTTTTGCGGTGCTGAAATAAAGATTTGATTTGATTTGATTTGATTTGACGCCAGACGGGGCCTACTAAAAGGGTGGAAAAGGCAAAAGCATAATAGGCGGCTCAAGCGTAAGATCGCTGAGGTCACCAGACAAGCCGAAGAATATGCGACGGAGCTCTCGAGGCGCGACTGGAACCAAAAGTACAACGAACTTCAGGGGACTCTAGGTTGGGCCAAGACATGGGCTTTGCTAAGGGCTCTCATAGACTCAACCACGACAAAATCCGAAATTCGTAAGACGACCCAAAGGATCGCGCACCAGTTCCAAGGCACTGACGAGGAACTACTACAGAACATCAAGCAGCGTTATATCGGCAATGCAACACACGCCGACAGCAGCTTGGCATACACGGGCAAAGCGAATCCCGCTCTGGACGAACCCCTTACCATACAATAAGTCAGACACGCTGTGATGTCCGCCACAAAGAACACAACACCAGGGAGGGATGGCATCACTAATGCCATGATAAGAAATTTGGATGACAATTCAATCAAAAGATTCACAGAATTCGTCAATAAACACTGGGAACAGGGGACCCTCCCGGACGACTGGCGACATGCGGAAATAGTAATGATTCCGAAGTCCGGAAAGACACCAAACCTGGAAAATCTTAGACCAATTTCCTTAACATCATGCTTGGGAAAAGTGTACGAGAGAGTTGTGCATCACAGGTTGCAGACCCACCTTGAGGACAACGAACTCATGCCGCACACTATGTTTGGATTTCGAAAATACCTATCGACACAAGACGTTCTCCTGCAGATCAAGGAGGAGGTGCTTACTACCGTTCCAAAATATGGAGAAAACATCTTGCTCGCTCTCGATCTTAAAGCGGCCTTCGACAACGTCAGTCATAGGGCTGTGCTGGAGGGGCTTAGCAAACTGGGTTGTGGGCAGAGAATATTCAACTATGTGAAAGCCTTTCTGACTAACCGAACCGCTACCATTGGAATAGGAGGCATCAGGACTGACACCTTCAACACCCCCGAAAAAGGAACACCGCAAGGCTCTGTGTTATCACCTATGCTTTTTAATATTGCAATTATTGGTTTAGCAAGGGCGCTTGAAGAAATTGAAGGAATCAGGCATGCCATCTACGCAGATGATGTCACAATCTGGGTGACAAGGGGATCCTTAGGAGAAAAACAAGAGCTTCTTCAGCGAGCAGCAGACACGGTCAACGCATACGCCCGACACTGTGGACTCGCATGCTCCCCTGAAAAATCCGAGGTGCTCAGAGTCTACAGACAAGGGTATGATCTGCAAAACTCCATAGATATCTACATAGGGGAAACGAAGGTTCCGGAGGTATCGAAAGTTAAGATCCTCGGCATGTGGATCCAAAGCAACCGTCGTATTGATCACACGGTCAGACAGCTAGCAAATACCACAGCACAGATCACCAGGATGATTGCAAGAATTTCCAACAGAAGAAGAGGTATGAAGGAGGAAGACACATGTAGGCTAGTACAGGCCCTCGTGGTCAGTAGGATCTTATACGGCGTCCCCTACCAAACACCGCTCGAGCAAGAAAAGGAGCAGTTAGAGGCAATTCTTAGAAAAGCATACAAATGCGCTCTCGGACTGCCGGTCAACACTTCGACGGAGAAATTCCTTAAACTGGGCATAAACAACACAGTACAAGAACATATCGAGGCCCACCTTCTCGCGCAGAAAACAAGACTGGTACTGTCCGCAACAGGCCGAAACACGCTGCGGTTGCTCGGCATGAGGGACGCTTTGAAAGAAATCAATAGCACAGTGAGCGTTCCAAATGAAATCAGGAGGATCATTGAGATCAGCCCGATTCCTAAAAACATGCATCCCGATATACATAAGGCGAGAAGAAAGGCAAGATCTGAATTCCACGAAAGAAGCTTCGCCGGGGCAAAAGACGTATTATACGTTGACGCAACAACATACAGACACCGATACGGCTCGGTAGCCAGCGTGGTGGATCACCAGCTCAGGGAAATCAACTGCGCTTCGATAAAAACCAACAACATCCTCGAGGCTGAGGAAGCAGCAATTGCACTCGCCATCACCCAGCAGAGTGACGAGCCCCATGCACACATCATTACAGACTCGCAAGAGGCGTGCAGAAGATACAGCAGTGGACGCATATCCACTGCAGCCATTCACATACTCAAGGCGAGGACGATCACTTTTACGAGTTGCTTCATCACGTGGACACCAGGCCATGAGGCTGTCAAAGGGAACCAATGTGCGGACGCCAATGCCCGAGGATACGCCAACCGGGAGGCGCGCACCGAAGGGGAACTGGACGCAGTCACTAGACGGTATGGAGCCATCTTAGAACACCAACGAGCCCTCCGTAGGGCCTACCCTCCTCCCCACAAAGACCTTAGTAGAGAGCAGTCGGTTGCCTGGAGACAACTGCAGACTAATACATACCCCAATCTGAGTTTACTCAGCAAAATTTATCCTTCCACATATGCCAACAAATGCCCGCTATGCGGTGAACACCCAACGCTTTACCACGTTACATGGGCCTGTCAGAAAATGCAGGCAGTGCCGATAAACAACACACCAACACCGGAGCAGTGGGAGGCTGCGCTGTCCAGCTCGAAGCCTGAAGAGCAGCTCAAGCTGATCGACAGGGCTTGCAAGACTGCAAAGGCCGCTGGGGCCCTGGACTGAGGGCTCCACCTTCTCTTCGATAACGAACACTTGTTGTACAATAAAGTTTTTCATTCATTCATTCCAGGTAGCACGCTAACCCCCCTCCCTCCCCCTCCCCCTCGTGAAGCCTTATTTTTTCTTTCTGGTGTTAGTAAGTTGCTGGAAGCTGTTTTCCCTCGCGCGCAGCTACGCGCTTCGCCGTTCGTGCATCCTCCTACAATCCCCCTTTCTGCACCTTTCAGCTGGAGGCTTTTTCTCGTGACCACAAAACCTGCTTAAAGGATAATGACTCTCCCCCCTCCAGCCAACCCCCTCTCTCCAATCATCGTCTCCCCTGCAAGGGTGGAAGAGCGGGCTAGTTGGTAGTTCATCTTGAGGAGAAACACACAAAAGGGCCCGAGGAACTAGAAATGTAGCTTGCAAGGGTGGAAGAGCGGGCTAGTTGGTAGTTCATCTTGAGGCTGTATCGTGCTGTATCGTGCTACAGCGCTGTATCGTCTTGCCTTTCTTTGTCCGTGTCTTAGGAGTGCGCTGTGTTTTTCCTCAAGATCGTCTCCCCTGCCACTCGTCTTGGAACAGTGCGACCCATCACAATGACACATCTTTGACTCGACGGGTCTTGCCTTGGCTGGCACGTCGGTGCCCAACCACACAACCAGCGCGGCGAAAAAGCATGCACACTCGAGTTGGAGCGGTTCAAAGTCTTTGCAAGCGAAAAGCCGCATCTCATGTGTTGGGAGAGCTCTGAAGCGGTTCCTACCGTGGCCTGCAAGAACTTATTTGCAAGTACTAAAATGATTTAATCTTGATTTCATCTTGAAAAAAAAAAGCAGTTGTCGAGATATTGAAGACATCCAGATAAAGCCCATAAAATATGTAGCCGATATTATAGCTCCAGCTATGGCACATATTTTTAATGTTTGTTTAGAGCTACATCAGTATTCCCAGAAAAAATGCAGATTGCTAAAATAACTGTTTTATTTAAAAAGGGAGACCGAAATGACTTTGGTAATTATAGACCCATCTCTGTACTGCCTGTTCTCTCTAAAGCATTGGAGAAAATTCTACACTCTAGACTGAATAAATTTTTAGATAAATACAACTTGCTCACACCATATCAGTTCGAATTCCGGAAAAACAAATCGACTGAACTAGCACTCTTATAGCAAAAAGAATATATTCTGACACAGTTTGAACACAAAGAGCTCGTAATAGGAAAGACCTTTGACTTGGTTAATCATAAGGTACTTCTAGAGAAGCTGTGACACTTCGGAATTCGGGCTAGGCTGCCGAACTAATAAAATCTTACCTGTGAAAAATTAAACTAACTGTCAACGTAGATAATACATATTTAGAAATAAAACCAACTTATCCTGGTGTCCCACAGGGAAGCATACTTGAGCCGCCGCGGTGGCTCAGTGGCTATGGTGCTCGGCTGCTGGCCCAAAAGGCGCGGGTCCGATCCCGGCCGCGGCGGCTAGAATTTCTTTGGAGGAGAAATTCTAGAGGCCCGTGTGCTGTGCGATGTCAGTGCACGTTAAAGAACCCCAGGTGGTCGAAATTTCCGGAGCCCTTCACTACGGCGTCTCTCATAGCCTTAGTCGCTTTGGGACGTTAAACCCCACAAAACCAAACAAAACCAAGCATACTTGGGCCCCTACTTTTCAACATTTACCTTAATGATATTGTGAACATTAACCCAAATGTTAGGTTCATCATATATGCCGATGATACTAGCATTTTTTTCTCCGGAAGTAACATTCATGACCTGATACAAATGTGCAACACGACAATGATCACACTCGAAAGACGGTCACAATCAAACTACATGCGCGTGAATGAAAAAAAAAAGACTAAAGCTGTAATATTTCGACCAAGAAACAAACCGATCACCCCACACGAAAGTATTAACTTTAACTCGAGAGAAATAGAAATTGCTGATCACTTCAAATGCCTAGGTGCAGTATTTTCTTCGCACATGTCTTGGGAAGATCACGCAAATCATTTTGTCCGGCAGTTAGCCAGGGTAACAGGCACGATTGGCTGCATTAGATAAATTCTTCCTAAATCAATTAAACTACTTCTATATAACACCCTGTTCTGCGCCCACATTAACTACAGCCAGCTTGTATGGGGCACTGCAACGTATTCCTCATTACAAAAAATTAATGTTCTGCAAAAAAAGTTTCTTCGCTACGTCTTTAATGCGGACTATGGAGCACCCAGGAAAGCGTTCTTTCGTGAAACTGGCATAATCAAAATCTTTTGATTTATATCACTATCGACTGAGTGTTCGTTTTAAACTAGAAACCAAAAATAACATGTGATATTCGACGTCTGGCAAATCTGAACGAAAAAGAAGCGAGTTACCCTTTTAGAGAGCCTGAAACCTGGTTGGTGCCTACACCACGCATAAATACCGGTGAACAGCGCCTGCAATATGGACTTCCTTCTTTAATTTGTATTGTTTGATTCATTGTGCTTTTGTTGTACTGCTAAAAGATAATTAACTTATCCAATGGTGTTTGGATGACCATGTAAATTGCACACATGTACAAACTAGAGGTAAGATTTTTCTTGGTGTTAATAATGTGTTAATTGTTTTCTTTTGTTTTTTGTTATTTTTTCTCGTTGCCTGTCACTGCTGCCCGGTATAAGGGGGCGGCGGCTCAGTTAAGCTGTCTATGAGAGCTTTTTCTGCAGCTCTTCTGTCACTTTTTGAGGCAGAAATAAAATGATCGATCGATCGATCGATCGATCGATTGATTGATTGATTGATTGATTGATTGATTGATTGATTGATTGATTGATTGATTGATTGATTGATTGATTGATTGATATACGTGTGGAAGTTAATGTGGTTTTGGGAGTAAATGTTGCTCTGAATACATGCGGCTTTATTTTTCCGGCAGGAAAATAGAACGAGCCAAAACACGAGGAGGACTTCTGTGTGCCCACCCTCGTTGCGAAATCGCCTGCCTGACGTCGTGCGCAGTGGAAATGTGGCCGAATTGTGAGAACTTCATATTTCGTTTTGGCGAGATGAATTCACCAAACATTCACTAATTTGTCTAACAGCGGGTTTGAACTCTTGTGACCTGAGATCGGATGAATTCGAGAATACGTCTGTCATTTACCGCTCATGCAAGACCGGAATCAGAACAACTCAATTAATTTTCCACTGCAGACCAGTCGGTAAGAATTGGTGTAATACTTCCGTGCTCTTTCTTTTTGGCTTCCAGACTTGCAGGCGCAATAGAAAATCCGCAATTTCTGCCTGAAGCGTTTGCCCAAGTTGTCTCTCAATGAAAAAAGAGCATTACTGTGGATTATCAGACGAGTGTTTTTGTGGGGTTTGCAGGTCGCAGTTTCGAATTCTATATAGCATGCATGCGAAGCGACGAAGATAAACTGCTAGATTAAAAAAAAGGTGCTCGGAGTTTCTTGCGTTCACCTCATTTCGCAAAAAATCGCAAGCCGTCATTTTAACCTCCTTAAAAAAACTGATCAAAAGTGTTGTTTTGACGTCCATTTGGGAGGAATACTACAACCTGTGCATCTTTACTTGAATAAAAAATTATCTCGCAATTTAGAGATACGAGTTATCATATTAAAACAAAATAAAACATTAACCTACTTTCAGTATCGCGTTAATTTGCTTTTGTCGCATTGAATGTTACTGAGGTTGACCAAATGTTTAGGGGAATCCCCCAAGGTGGAGTAGAATTGTCATAAGGGAGTAATTACTCAATGACGTCCACCCGACCGCAGCCATACGGCTACAAAGGAATGTTATACAGCTTTCTCAGGAACTTCGTAGTTAAAGAAAAATTCCTCCTGTTCCGAGGTTCGAACCCGGGACCACCGCTTCACCGGAGCAGTCGCTCTACCAATTGAGCTAACCGGGACGGCAAGCTTATGGTAGGGCGAGAGCGAATTGATCAATAACTCGAAGTGGGAACAGTGTTGGTCAAATGTTTTAGGGGAATCCCCCAAGGTGGAGTAGAATTGTCATGAGGGAGTAATTACTCAATGACGTCCACCCGACCGCAGCCATACGGCTACAAAGGAATGTTATACAGCTTTCTCAGGAACTTCGCAGTTAATGAAAAATTCGTCCTGGTCTGGGGTTCAAATCCGGGACCACCGCTTCACCGGAGCAGTCGCTCTGCCAATTGAGCTAACCGGGACGGCAAGCTTATGGTAGGGCGAGAACGAATTTATCAATAACTCGAAGTGGGAACAGTGTAGACCAAATGTTTAGGGGAATCCCCAAAGCTGGAGTAGAATTGTAATAAGGGTGTAATTACTCATTGACGTCCACTCGAGCACAGCCATACGGACGTCAATGAGTAATGAGCCAAGCGGACGTCAGTGAGTAATTACTCCCTTATTACAATTCTAGTCCACCGTGGGGGATTCCCCTAAATACTTGGTCAACACTGTTCCCACTTCGAGTTATTGATTCGTTCGCTCTCGCCCTACCAAATGCTTGCCGTCTCGGTTAGCTCAATTCGCAGAGCGACTGCTCCGGTGAAGCGGTGGTCCCGGGTTCGAACCCCGGACCAGGACGAATTTTTCTTTAACTACGAAGTTCTTGAGAAAGCTGTATAGCTTTCTTTTGTAGCCGCATGGCTGCGATCGGGTGGACGTCGATGAGTAATTACTTCCTTATTACAATGTTACTGAGGGTGCGACACAGCGGATTAAGCTAAAAATGAGCCATTTGGTACAAGGCATGTTTAGTCAATTAAATTCCACTTTGTGCAACTAATGTTGTGTTTGCTCTGAAGTATAAATAAAAAATTATCCTGCAAAACGTGTTGCTAGTTTCTTCAGGCAGACTGCGTCTCCAGAAATGCAGTGTTATTTATTTATTTTTGATTTTGTCCTGTGACGGCCATAATTAGGCTTGTCATGATATCATGCATCTCTTTGTTGGCTCTTCACATCGTGAGGTCATCGTGGAAGAGCTGGGCGATGAATTTGTTTGAATGCAGTGATACAGTACTCTTGCAAGAAGAGTGCAACGATTACTTCGGATATGACTGATAAGTTCACTGCAGGACAGCTTGGTTAAGCACTTTATGGATTCGCCAGCCGTTTCACAGCAGCTTGCCGAGCTGCGATGTCCAACCTGAATGATCGGCAAGCACCAATCTTGAAAATAAATGGTTTTCCCACAGCCTCTGCCACCATGCTCTTGGGCCCCCCTTCCACTACTGCCCAGGATGGCTGGTGGTAGCGCAAGACATCCTGCGTGCGCTAGAAGCGTGATTCTTGTAACTGGATGCAATAAACGAGGTCTTTTTTTTAAGGAATTCTTTGACGCCCTCATTTATGAATATTTGCTAGGTAGAAGGGTACATCCACAGTGCCGGTCATTCGCGAATGGGTCGTATTGCGTGTGACAATGCTCGAAACCTTAATACCATTATTTGAAAGCTGTATACCATTGTTTGAAAGTTGGATGCCAGTATGAGGCATTTAATGGCCCATGCTGCCAAACGAACGTCGGGGCTGCGTTGGCCGCTCGATTGGCCAAACGTTGGCCCTAACAAGTGAAGGCGGGCTAATTGGTGGTTGACAATATTGCAACTGCGCAAAACGACGCAGGACGAAGAGAGGAAAGCAGAGGACAAGACGCGGACCTTCAGGTGTTTATCAGGTGTGATTACGGTTCCTGTATAAATGTTGTTTTCCTGTAGTAAACTTTAGTTGAAGTTCCGCGTCTTGTCCTGTGCTTTCCTCTCTTCGTCCTGCGTCGTTTTGCGCGGTTGCAATATGCACTCCGTTGGCCCTAAACTGGCATGAAAGTAGGGCCAATATGTAAAAGTGGTAGCGCTCGGCCCAAATGCCAGTGTAAGACCGATGTTCGTGCCAGTTTTTGCCAACAATTGCCCGGCGTTCGACCAATGGCTTTGTGCTGCCTGGGTAAACCATACAAAGCTTCGTGGCATTATAACCAACCCTTTCATTGGCCTTCATAGACTACAAGAAAGCATTTGGCTCAGTCGAAACCTCAGCTGGCTAGAAAGCACTGCGGAATCAGGGCGTAGAAGAGGCTTATGCAAGAATAGGCAGTTGTAGAATATCGTATACATGCCCGCGCACTCTGAACGAAAGTATTTTACGTGGCGTCACGCTGACTGTCAAATCCGCCTTTTTAGTACAGCCTATGCAAACGGAAACGCAGCGATATTGGATTGGATTAAATTAGGCCTAGTGGCGCAATCTGCTTTTTAGAGCGCTAGCAATTCTAGTGGTCATTCCTCGCCTTTGGCAGTTGCGTGTTTCTCTGTTTGTTTGTCGTTTCGTCGCTCACCTTTCTTTTTCTCGCGCTCTCTAATATATGTCTGTTTGCCTGTCTCCTTGAAGCTAGTCTTATGGCAGGCTGCTCAATTAATAGTGAGAGCAAGGGTGGACGAACGGGCTCGCTGGTAGCTCGTATTTGGAAAAACAGCGCTCCCTTAAGACACTGACCGCGCAAGACAGGGCGACACAGCGCTGACTTCAGCTAGTACATTTATTGCCGAACGACGCAAATACACGGTGTTAAAAGGTAGACTTTAATGATTTTTTTTTTCAAATGTGAAAAGCCGTAAGCTAATGCAGCTTGTGCTCCTTGGCAATGCGGCCAGGTGGACACAAATTGGGGTGATAATTGTCTGCATAAATTCAGTAATTAGCTAAAAATCCCTAATTAACTTTTTATTGCCTGATGTAAGCGTCATATTTATATTGAGAACTTGGAGGCATTTGCTTTTCAGGGCTATTCCATTTAGTACAATATTGGTAACACGCCTATGCCCTGAGATACACGCGTCTAAAATTTCGTCCCAGTTCGTCTAATTAGGCATGCGAGACCGCGGCTCTCGACGTGAAGCACATCCCTCGTGTGACGCAGCTGTTGCGTATGGCACTCTGGCTTGCAAGAGCGAGCGGCGACGCGGATGACTTTTGACGGTTTGAAGTAAAGATTAATCGTTGGTCGCCTCAGTAACCCTGTATATGACGCAATCATCTGCAAAAAGCCGTAAATTAGAGTTTGCGTTACAAGGGAGATCATGAATGTAAATGAGGAATAGAAGCGGTGACAGTCCGGCGCCCTGAGGGACCCCTGATGTTACGCTGGGGAAGGGTGAGTGGCTATCGCTTGCGGAAGTGAACTGCTTGCGCCCTGAAAGAAAAATTTCGATCCAGCAGATTAGGTTGGCGGGAATTCCTAGCAATGAAAGCTTTTGAAGTAAGTGGTTATGAGGGACGCGAGCAAATGCTTTCGAGTAATCGAGGAATATAGCATCTACTTGAAGGTTAATATCCATGGATTCGAGTAAGTCATGTATGAACTCGGCAAGCTGTGTTCCACATGAAAGGTGCTTCCTAAAACCGTGCTGGTGAGGATAAAAGAAGTCATTAGATTCTAGATGTGCCATTAGGTTCGTGGATATAATGTGCTCGAGAAGTTTGGACGGGATACTGGTTAATGATATAGGACGGTAGTTGGAGGCTGATTTGCGGTCACCTGCTTTAAAGACTGGAACGATTTGGGCAACTTTCCGATCATCCGGAACTTCCTCCGATTGCAAAGACAGGGGGAAGATTAATTCTAATATCTGGGACGAGGTTGATGATGTGTTTTTTAATAACTTACGGTTGATGTGGTCACAGCCAGCCGACGAAGACAATTTAAGAGAATCAATGAGGTTGCTGATACCATCGGCATTAATCAGCATCTCACGCAACGTAACCGGTGAAGGTTCTGGTGGAAGTGAGGTGGTAGAGTTGTGTGTGGGAGTGAAAACCGATGTGAAATATTGGTTCAGAACGGTGGCGCACTGATCTAGGTCCACTGGGTCACCATCAGTTCCCATGAGCTCTATTTGGTTCGGCCGAGATCTAGGAGAGCGATTACGCCAAAATTTGTTGGAGTTCGACAGTCGGATTCTGAGTAGATCAACTGAAAAGAGCTTGTGTTTTGCCGCACACGGGCTTTCAATACAAGTTTTTGCGTACTGATAGTATTGGTTCCACCTTGCAGGGCAGTTAGACGACTTTGCTGACCGATAGAGGCGTTACCTTCTGTTCAGGAGGCATTTCAACGTCACATCAAACCACTCATTGCTATGATCGGATGTAATATTTATTTTTGGTATGTATTTGTTTCTTAGGCCTTACTATGCTCACTGCAAGGCAAATACCTCTCCCGTGTCTCCCCAATTAACCCTGTCCTTTTCCAGTTGCAGCCACCGTATCTTCGCAAACTTGTTAATCTTCCCAGACTGTTGCTCCACATCAGCTGTAGCTAGTGACCGCCTCACGCTCCAAATACCATTCTAAGTATGCACCTTTAATTTACACAAACATCAGAAGCATTTTATCAAAATTGGATTCATTGCGCAGCCTTATTGACACAACCGAAATTAAAATAGTGGTACTAACGGAAATTTGGCTGTATCCTTCCGTTTCTAACGCTGAATTGTCTTCCACGTTGCGTAATTATGATATCTTCCGCCACGATCGCGAGAACAGGCGTGGCGGTGGCGTCGTAATTGCCAACCATGAAAGCTTACTATGCTAACCCATAAACGTCACGTCATGTTTGGAGATCACGTTAGTTGGCTCCAAAGCGTTTAACCCGCCCGTTATCATATCCTCCTGCTGCAGGCCGCCTGACGCTGATACCTCTTTTGTCACGCACTTTCAAGATGGGCACCAGTTCATAACAACCTCATATCCGTGTACTCCTTTGCTTATTTTTGTCGACTTTAATTTCCCTCTGATATCGTCGAATAACCTTGTAACAACACTGACCAAGCACACATTCAAGAGCGATTTTTTGAACTCGTGCTTCACGTTTGGTCGATCTCAGCTCGTCACCAAATCGACAAGGCAGGATAATCATTCTTCTAGCGTCCTCGATCTCGTGCTCGCAACTCAACCTGATAGCATTTCACCGCTTAGGCACCTATTAGGCTTGAGTGGTCTCTCGGTAATCTACGGCACCTTCAACAGAACCTTATTACACCCAGAAAAATTAACAAAAACATTAAAGCTCTACGACAGAGGTGCCTACGAAACCATGAATAAGCAACCTTATGGAAAAGAATTGTGTGGCTCTTTTCTTTCAAACTTTCCAAATAGCTGTGTCGAAACTAACTGATCTCTGCCTGTTAACTGACAAAATGCGCGAGCTTCTCAGGACCTACATCCCCACTAAAACAGTCACCACAGGGTCATCACAGCCATGGTTTAAAGGGACCTTAAATAGGCTGCTTAGCAAAAAAAAAGCCTCTTTCGATCTGCAAAGCATTCTAATGACTGGCGCGCATGAGAAAAGTATCATGCTCTCGAAAAGAACTTTCTTTCTCACTCAACGCAAGCCAAACGAAAATCATCTTCTCATACAGATTACCTGATATGCTTTGCAGCACCCCAGAAGGCCATAAATCCAAAAACAAGCCCGCCAATATCGCTTTGCTAACAGCACGGTGCACCTATTTGAACACACTGACGCGGTCTAAGCATTAGATTATACATTCTCATCCACTTTTTCCCACGAACATGTAGGTTACGTGCCGGATTATCCTTATTTTGATTGTTCTCCTATGCCGGACATACGTTTCGACACTAACGGAGTAATCACGTTAATCGATTCTATGAAACTAACCTCATCAGCTAATATAGATGAAATTAACGCAACAGTTCTCAAGAATACTAGAAACTTTGCAGCCGTTCTTTTTTGTCATATCTTCGAGTAATCACTCGAGTCCGGTATTGTACCCCACGACTAGAAAAAAAGTGGGGAAAATCCTCCCAGTACACAAAAAAGGCCCGCCATCCATTAGTAAGAACTACCGTCCCGTGTCCCTCACTAGCGTTCTCTCTTAATTAATGGAGCACGTAATTTACTCACGCGTCATGACCTTCCTCCAGGCTATCAACTTTTTTTACCCTTCTCTTCACGGATTTCTGAAAAACCTATCCTGCTCTACGCAACTAGCTCTCTTCACTCACGACATCAGTTCTAGTATGAACATGAACACACCCGTGGACGCTCTTTTCTTAGACTCTGAAAAAGCTTTCGACAAAGTTTCCTATCAGCGCCTCTGAATTAAACTTTCACGCCTAAGCCTGAACCCACTAGTCTCCGAAATTTTTTGACTAACGGCCAACAGTTTGTACGGGCTAACAATCACGCATCTTTCGTCGCCCCTGTTACCTCAGGCGTGCCGCAAGGCAGGGTTTTAGGGCCTCTATTATTCCAAATTTACATTAACGACCTCCCAAGTAATCTATCTTCCACCGTTCGTTTGTTCCCCGATGACTGCATTATTTAGCGGAGCATCACTAACAACAGTGACCCTTACCATCTGCAATGCGACAGAAAACGTGTGGTGCGCAAATTGGGAAACCTGTTTACACCTTAATAGATCAATTCTAATATCTTTTAATTGTCGTCAATCGCATTCTACTCCTAACTCCACCCATCGCGGTTGCCTGATATCCCATGCATCTTCATGTAAACATTTAGGAACCAGCATAACACAGGATCTCTCTTGGACCACTCACATAATGAACATAACCAACGAAGTTAACCGTGTTCTTGATTATGTAAAACGTAACTTGTGTTTGTTATCTGCTTCCGTAAAACTGCCCGCCTATTTAACTCCTGTCCCTCCTAGACTTGAATATTCATGCTCAATCTGGAACCCCCTACAAATTAATTTAGCCAAAACCCTTGTGTCTGTCCCGAGCCGCGCGATAAGATTCGTGTATTCCCATTATTCATATCAAACGAGCGTAACAGCACTGAAGGAAAACCAAACCTCCCCAGCCTTGAATCACGACGGAAAATAACCAGACTTCCTTTTCCACAGGTTTAATCATTGCCTAATAAACAGATTCACAACATCGCTACGGAACGAGGACAGAAGGAACACGAAAAACACAGGAAAAACACATCTGTCCTCGTTCCGTAGCGCTGTTCTGAATCTGTTTATTAAGCATGAACCAACTAGCCCACACCAGAATCATTGCCCTTTGAGTCATTCCGTTATCACCCCTGCACACCGCTTTTCGCTTTGCATCAGTCATCCGAAAGCAGTTCATACACGTCGAGCATCCATTTCTGCGCATCTGAAATCATTCTTCGCCCAGACCGCAAGAGAGTGGAACAACCTGCCCGCCGAAGCTTTAATCCGTCCTGGCCTGGAATCCTCCAGATCATTCATAACTGATCTAATTAAATGATATGTTAGCCTCCCCCTCATGTAATGCCCCTAGTGGGCCTTCGTGCCCCTAATCAATAGGCAAATAAATCCCTGAACACTGGATCTGAACACCGGAACACAAGCGAAAACGTACTGCTAGCGCACCCAATTCGCACTTTGTCCAACTACGCAAATCAACAATCATTTTTTAAAGTAGCCACCACGTCTGTCAACATACCGACGCTCCTTTTTAATCCTAGGAACGGAAGTATAGTATCTGTGAATAAAAACATAGAAAATGTGAACTTAAATACAAAGCGAGTTTATCGCACATACGCTTCGTACAGGCTAGAGGAAACAAAACGAAAATCGGATGCAGCATTTAGGGAAAGTGAACGAGCTGAAAACAGCCGCAACTTCGAAGCGCGCCCCCATCTTGAAAACGATATATTGGCGTATTCAAAAGCCACAAACGCAGAATTGGAAAATATTGTATGTAACGCGAGCCTATGGCAAGGCCCGATTTGAAATAGCATTTGCGTATGTGCACAAAGCACGGTATTTTCTAGCGTACGCTATTGTTCTGCGCATGTTAGCCTACGCTTCACCAAAGATGCCTAACATAAGAAGATATCTACAACGAATAGTAGTCCACAAAGTCAGCATTATAATTCCAGTAAGGAAGCGTGTCAGGAAGGGACATACGATCTCGCCAATACTATTCACCGCCTTTTTAGAGGTGGTATTCAGAGGCCTGGATTAAAAACTGTCGGTGATAAGAGTTAATGGAGAATATTTGAGTGATCTGCGATTTGCTGATAACATCACCTTGCGATGTCACTCAAGAGATGAACTGCAAAGCATGATCAATGACTTTGACAGACAGAAAATAACGGTAGGTCTGCAAATCATGTGCAGAAAACTAAAGCAAGGTTCAACAGTCTCGGAAGGAAGCAGAAAAGTGTTGGAAGTGGTGAGGCAATACGTCTACTTAGGGCAGGTAGTGGCTGCTGATCCGGGTCATGAGAGGGACATAACTAGATGAATAAGAACAGGGTGGAGTGCATATGGCAGGTTCTCTCAGATCATGAATGGCAGTTTACCAATATCCCTCGAGAGAAAAGTATACAACAGCTATATCTTACCGGTACTCACCTGTGGGGCAGAAACGTGGAGGCTAACAAAGAGTGTTCAGCTTAACTTAAGGACAACGCAGCGAGCTATGGAAAGAAAAAGGGTTGGTGTAACGTTAAGAGATCGGAAGCGGGCGGAGTGGGTGAGGGAAGAAACACGGCTTAATGACATCGTAGTCGAAATCAAGAGGAAGAAATGGGCTTGAGCAGGGCATGTAATGCGGAGACATGACAACCGATGGTCGTAAGGTTAAAGGGCTGGATTGCAAAAAAAAGGAAGCGTACCAGGGGTGGGGGATTAGATTGAAAAGTTTGCAGGATAGAGCAGCTGCTGCCGCCATAGGAGATGGTTACTTGGAACGATGTAGGGAGGCCTCTGCCCTGCAGTAGGCGTAGTCAGGTTGATGATGATGATTTTTTGCAACATATTTACTCCGTCTGAATTTCACATAAGCTAAGCACGATAGATAAAGAGAATATCAAAATATCAAAATATTTTCAATTTGCCATCTTAACTAATTATAGTGTATTTCCTTCTTTGTGTGTGTGCGCGTGTGCATGTGTGTGTGCGTGCGTGCGTGTGTGTGTGTGTGTGTGTGTGTGTGTGTGTGTGTGTGTGTGTGTGTGTGTGTGTGTGTGTGTGTGTGTGTGTGTGTGTGTGTGTGTGTGTGTGTGAGAGAGATAAAACTCGATAGTTCCCATAAAATTGACGTCCTGATGCAATCTGGCAGGTTGTTTGGGGTGCACCGCAATCGTACAGGTCTCAACGGTTGCAGCACCTGCCATCCCTGGACATTTTCGCAGGGCAGGGGGATCTACGATTTACGATGTACGTAGATCTCAAGGATCTACGATTTTCAATAGAGAATTACCGATTCTGCACTTATGAGCGGAATGGGTCCGGCGGCGTCGTGGCAGTGGTTACGTGCAGCCGTGCAGGGGTTAAATTTCCAGCAACGTGGCATCGGGTTACAACACCCCGCAGTGCGGTGGTTGCGTTCACAAAGTAAGCGAGAGGGCTTACGCCTGTCCTCACGTTAGCAGCCTGTGACAATGTTTTGTCTATATTATTTGTCGATAAACTTTACATCCTTTTGCAGATGTTTCCGTAAAGCACACAGAAATCTTTTGGCGGTTCCAGTTTCATTTCTTTTGCCTATTGCCTCTAAATTGCCTACAATTGGCTTACTTCTTGATGATGTTTATGTTTCAACGCCCAAAGGATGGTTTCTACGTGTAGTTGGTGCTTAGGTGAAGCGAGGTGGCAAAAACGCTTTCATATGTTCACTGACATCTAGTTTGTTGTCATTGCAGCTCTTGAAGGGTTGTGTGCTGGAAAGAACGGAGGTAGCCTAAATGCGGTGGAAAGAAAACTAGGCATAGGTAAAAGCCGGATGTATGCGTTGAGAGACAAAAAGGGCAATCTCGATAGCAGTATGGACCAGATAGTTAACAGAACAGTTGTACACAAATCTATGCAGCAGCCAATGTAATCAGTAAGTTAAAGAGAAAGGCAGTAGAGTAGAGCAATGGGACATACCGCCATTAACGAAGGAGACAGTAGAGGAAACCTTAGGAGTGATGCAAAGGGAGAAAACAGCTGGCGAGGATCAGCTGAGAGGAAATCTGATCAAGGTCGGATGGAACATAGTGCTAGAAAAACTAGCTACACTCTATACGCAATGCCTTATGACGTACAATTAACATGCAAAAAACGAAAGTATTGTTCAACAGTTTGGCAAGGCAACAGCAGTTGACAGTGATGGAAGGGGTAAGGAAATACGTCTAATTAGGACAGGTAATGACCGCTGCTCCTGATCATAAGATGAAAATAACAAGAAGGATAAGAGTGAGTTGGAGCGCATATGACAGGTTCTCTCAGATCATGAATGGCAGTTTACCAGTGTCCCTGAAGAGAAAAGTATGCAACAGCTGTATCCTACCGGTGCTAACCTATGGGGCAGAGACGTGGAGGGTAAAGAAAAGGCTTCAGCGTCAGTTAAGGACAATGCAGCGAGCTATGGAAAGGAAAATGATAGGTGTAACGTTAAGAGATCGGAAGAGGGAAGAGTGGGTGAGGAAGCAAATGCGGAATTATGACACCCCAGCCGAAATCAAGAGGAAGAAATGGTCTTGGGCCGGGCATGTAATGCGAAGGCAAGATAAACCACATTAAGGGCCCTTAGGGGTGACCGAGTGGATTCCAAGAGAAGGCAAGCGTAGCAGGGTTAGGCAGAAAGTTAGGTGGGCGGATGTGATTAAAGTTTGCGGGTATACAGTGGGAGCGATTAGCAAAAGACAGGGTTAATTGGAGAGAAATGGGAGATGCCTTTTACCTGTAGTGGACGTCGCCAGGCAGGTGATGATTATGCCTCGATCGAAGGTGTGCTAGACCCCGGAGCTCCGTTGAAGAGAAGGTGCGAAGCAGAAAGCCTAGCGACGCCTGCTTGCTATTGCAGGAGGGTACCACCGCTTTGCATCAGACGCGTTCGCTGTTTTTAGCTTCAGTGAAACACATATAGCTACGGCACTGAAGTAACCGAGACCCGGTGGTTCCGTGTAGCTCCTACTCGATACGCTGCAACGTTAGGCATAAACAGTTGTGAAACGCGAGAATAAAGGAAGTCCCCGCAGCCGCTTCTATTCGCGAAGGGGTCCTGTTTTTCTTGCAACGCCAGAAGAAAGGGCCGGCTCCAACGACGGAACACAGTTTTGGAAAAGGCGGACATTGTGTGGCGGGAAGGAAAAGAAAAGATGTGGTGTCTTTCTTATTTCACAACGAAAACAGCCCGAACTTCATGAAGGACGCAGAAAGGTGAGACGGTACACAGACACCCTGTTTTCTTTGTTATGGAAAACCATCTAGGTCGTGATGTGTTCTTCAATTTCTTTTTGCCTCTTCCTCCGACTCAGTTCCGCCGCTGCGCTGCTTTTATTGCTCGGTGACCGTCTCCGGGTTTATTAAACCCGGCGCGGAGGGCGAACCTGCTGGCAATGGCGACGACAGCGGAAGCTTCAGTTCTCCCACGGAGACCTCCCAAGCCCGAACCTGGCCTCTGTGCGCCGAGGATTGACAAAGCGCCTTTCTCTACTCTGTGCCCGGTCTTCTTGTGCGTAGAATGCGCCTTTTCCCTGCTGTCTTGGTTGGGCCTCTGAATTCCTTCTACTGCATCGATTCGTTTTTTTCTCGCGACTGTTTATTCCTCCTTAAGAGCTGGCGTGGACCTTGCCTCTCTTCCGACAGCCGCTGCCTACGTTCACAACGCCGAACGAAAAATTGGAGTGGACACATATATGCAAAAGGCCACGCTCCACTTATAGATGCCTGGCGGCCCCTCCCGGCGCTGTGGTGCAGCGCGATCCGTCACTGCCTTGCGATGACCTCCTCCAGTGGTGGGCGACCCCGATGGCTCTTCCCGAACGACCAATCATCAATCTTCCCACTATCCGCTGGGCAGGCGGTGATGGCGCCGCAAGGTCACGTGGCCCACCTAGGTTGTTCTCTGGGCGCCACCTGACGGAGTCATGCTCGTGATACTTCGCCGACAAGACCGGCGTGGATTTTTCTGTCCCGATAGCAGAGGCTGCAGTGGAGGAGCATCGTGCACAGGCAAGCGCCATGGCGGCTGCACACGTGCAAGGGTAAGTGTGCAGCTTAAAAAGACAGACACACACCGCTAACTTCCAACAGAGGTTTATTTCGCAAAGGTAGGGTGGTTTGCTTAGCAACATAAGCACCACCAAACCATGCGCTAGCTCCTTGGGCTAGAGCACGATAGAAGCACGACAGAGCACGATAGAGCACGATGTGGAAGCAAAGTAACCAACTTGCTCAGAAGCTTGTTTTACTAAAACACGATAGAAGGGCTACTCGCACAGCCACCTTCCAACAGAGAAATCCATTCCGCTTGAATTATTTCCCGCGTTAAGCGCCTATTGAGCACTTTTAAAATCACACATTTTTTCTGGAGCGGTATGCAATGACAAATGCTCAAGTGGAATGAAAAACCTTTCCCACAGATGTCCTTCACGTCACCCCCATGCTCACGAAGCTATCAATCAGGCATCTTCCTGTTTGTCTTACATATTGCTTGTCACAGGAAAGGGTTATCCGATATTCGGTATTTTCAATGTAATTAACAAATTTATTCTTAGGTTTCTTTGCACAGCCAACGGACTCTTTGTATTCTGTCCAATGTTTCGCGCTCCGGTGGCTCCACTTTTTAGGGGCCAGAAATTCCCTCTAGCTCCCGATATCTGCGTTTTTTTTTAGATTATGGGACAACTGATGGAGCTATGCAATTAGAAGTTTTCCTTTCTTACGCGCAGCCTCTTGATTGTCCTGCGCTTTTTTCTGGAATACGTTGTTCAGAACGTCTTCCGCGACAGAGCGGATAGAGATTATTCGATTTCACTGGACGCGTTGATATGTTGTGTTAGAGATTCTATCGACCTGTACAGGCCGATTGCCTTTCAACATGCGTCTGCCATCTCGATGAATGGATTTCTTGACCTATTACAATTTTAAAGTCCACTTTCATAGCACGGAATGATAAACCATACCTTCAGAAAGAAGGCATTTATATAGGATCATGCATAGCGACCATCCTTGTTGGTTTATTTTTAGTCCGGTTAGACAGGTCGTTTGCTGACACAGTAAAAGATACCAATGTCATCAAGATTTTTCATTATGTTGATGGCTTTCTCATTAAACTTAACAGAAATGACGGTTCCTTCAACTTTTAACGCCTTCACTTCGTTCTTTAACCATTTCAGACATCTACAACTAACGCTTGAACTAGCTGAAACAAGGATAATCAAATTCCTTGACATCAACATCATACTGCATCACGATCGAACATGCTGTATGGTCAACCTCGTGGCGAAAAACAATTGTTGCCTTTTTATTCAGCGCACTCTAAACTTGTAAAAAGATTCACTACTCCCCTTTCATTTCTTCATTCTCTCAAGAGGTCCTGCCCGCACCTCGTGCATCAAAGTTTTTCTAAACAGTATAGGCGGCTATAAAACGCTGGATATCCTTCCCATGTCCTGGTCCCTGTCGCGGAAGTCGTGCTAAAGCGAGTCTGCGAGAAAAAAGGCGCCGTACAAACAAGGGGCTAGTCGTAAGAAGGAAAAAGATGTCGTTATTCCGTACTTTCATCCCCTATCTCATAATCTAAAAAAAATAACGCGGCGTTATAGGGGCCAGTGTGTTTCTAGGCCCCAAAAAAGTTGAGTCACCTGCGCACGAAAAATTTGACAGAATCTAACTAGGCAGTTGGGGTGTAAAGAAATATAAGGATAAATTTGTTAACTGCATTCAATATGTCGTATATTCGACACCTACTTCCTGCGGCAAGCAGTATGTAGGAGAAACAGGGAGATGCCTCAATGATAGGATTCGTGAGCATGGGCGTGACGTAAAGGACATGTATGGGAAAGGTTTTTCACTAAACTGCCGCGCTAGCATTCTGCTCTCAAAATATGTGGGGTTTATAAGTGCACAAAAGCACAGTATATTCTTCCACCGTGCACAAAAGGCGCTTAAAACGGGAAATCATTGAAGCTGAATGGATTTCTCTGTTGGAATATAGCTGTGTGAGCAGCCTTCCAACGCGCTGTTTCCAAAGGAACTCGCAAATCTGGCTGATACGCTTTGTTAGCACGTGGTTTGGTAGTGCATGCGCTGAGTCAGTACATAAACCACCTTTCTGCTGCGACATAATTCTTTGTTGGAAGTTAGCGCTGTCGTGAAAAATTTTTTCGTGAAACAGAATATAAGTACTCATTCGAAAACCGAACTCTCAAAAAGCGCACGGGGGCATAAACTTCCTGCAAAGCCTAGTAAACAAGGGCGTTCGGTAAAATTGGAAGAAACTACTACGTTCGGAAGTAAAGTGATGAAATTAACCCGCAAGAATGCTCTAATAAGCGGATGGGAACAATCACGAAAAAAGACAAAACGGGCAACCTAGTGTCTCACATACAGGTGCTCTAGGTTCAGTCCCCCTGCGAAAACAGGCCTGAAAAGGTTATCACGCCGCATGGGCTCAAATTTAGAAGACCAAATAACCGTCGCAAATATACGATGGAAACGCAGTATGTAATGTCTGGCGCAGTGAAGGACCTGGAGTACTTAATAAATTCGTGTGACCAGAAAAGTGTTGCAAGCGTGGGCTCGACCAAAAATTGAAAGCTGATGCGGGACAAAAGTCTGAGCATAACGCTGAACAGCCGGAACTCGCTCTCTCCAGTAAGTGTGTTCCACTTCATGTCTTCAATCCGCCACGGCCGCTCGATGGTTTGGAAAGACGAAAGGCGCGTCTACTGAATACGGCGTTGTGAAATCTAACGTTCGACGAAAACTCGTCTGGTCGGGAAGAAGATTCATGAAGTCATATTATGTTCATATTAAACAACAACCTTTTGGTCGGCGTTCCTTCTATTGACTTCAATACGGCGTTGTCTTTGACGGGTGCTTCAGAGACATGTACTAAGACATGTACTATAGCATGGAAATTACAGAATTCGCAGGTAAGCGAGTAGCGAAGTACCTTTCCGCTACTTTTCCTCTTCGCTTGGCGTGCACTTAGCGCCATCAGGCGGCGCCCACTAAAACCACTCCTCCTCCTCCTCCTCTCAATGTACGCTACTGCCCCAACAGATAGCGCGCAATGGCAGCGCCTCCCGCTAGTCTAGTTCGAGCGCAGTGGGGCCGTGCGGGGACGCAGGAATCACGCGCTGAGCGGTGAACAACGCAGCGCACATCCAAAGCGCATTCACCACGAAGCTTGCGGCTTGCTGCCCGTTCGTTCGGCGCGGAAACTATGCTGGCGTTCGTGGCATCGGGTTTGTCGAGAACGATGCGCCGATGAACTACGGCTGCTACTGGACTCCCGCGCGTCTCGACAAGGCGCCTGGCAGCGCTTCGACGAGGTTTGCCGCTCCGCGCGTCTGTTTCACCGTACGTGGCATCAGAAGCATCAGGTTCAGAGAACTGCCAGTTCTGCATATATATGAGCATTGATCTAATAACGCTATCGTGCCATACAATTAAGATAGAGTTTAAGTGTGTCTCCTCCCATTTTTTTGATGACTTCTTCGGGCAACCTCGTGTCACGCGCTCGCAATTTAATTGCCGCTCATCCTCCTCCCTTCTTCAGTCGTTTTATTCGGAAGTGTTTGTATTAACGAGGTGATGCTAAGGGAGCCGGTCAGCGGAAAATCCCGACGTGGTCGTTGTGGTTCGGCGTTGTGAGCAGAAAATCAGGATTGATCCTTAAAGTAGCGACCTCACGACTTCGCGCCGGTAATTCAAACACCCAACAACGACTTCCTGACTTGCGGGAGCTAGGCGGCTACGCGGCCAGGTAGCTGCCTGACGTGTGAAAGAGTCTAACCAATGCCACCTCGCAACTTGTATACGCAAATGCGAGCGACAGAGGCGGGTGCCAGCAGTCGCTACGAAGGGGCTCTCAAACATTGATTGTGGGTTTTCTGCTGCGTGTAGATGTGTATCGTTTGGTTCAGGTGTTCATGACAACTCAATGCAATGATTCAGCGAGTAGATGTGGTCTTCTGGGAGGTGTTTTACAATTCCTTTGTTTGCTCGATGCAGGCGACAGAAAAATTTTAAAAGAAAGGTTTCGCTGCTCATCGGCAGAATGGTCAATTACCTTCATTATTTTCATCAGATGCCTTGCAATGTTCCATTAAAAAAAATATTCACGAAAGCTGGACATCACTTCTGCTGCCTTCAACGAAAAAAGATACTAGTAATTAGTGCTGTTCCATGTTTGTTCAAACGCTGGAGCCATAACTTCGCGGTAAACTTGTCGCATCTTATGCCTGCTGTTGCATATCACCAGAACAGGCATAAGTTTACGAACGATTTTACCTTAAATAGGAGATAAAATGTTTTCTCTTTTTTTTAATGATAGGATCAATAGGTGGCACAGCAGGCGGTTTTCGCCTGCAAGAGCAGCAAGGCTTTTTATCGACCTTAGGACCGCTGCCTGAAAGTGGCTGTAATAGTTTTCGATAACTTTTGAGAGTTCGCCTGAAACGTTATGAACGCCCTCTGGGAAAGCTTTTTGCTTTCAGGATGCCGGATGGAGAAAGCAATTGTTATTCCTGGTGCTTGCCAGCGTAACTGAATGCTTCCGGGTGAAATAAGACCTCTGTTCAGTAGCGGATATAAGAGGCAAAATTTGAAAGTGCGCAGGGTGAGTGGTTGTTTCGGCCTTTCCAGCCGTACGTAATTATGGTTTGTCAGAAGGTTCGGGTAGAATAGTAGACTGTACGCAATAGTCAGGCCGCATGAGTGCGGCAGACTCCCGAGGTGCTTCTACGGAGCCGATAGCGAGAAGCGTGTCGGCGGCAATCGATGTTCTGACAGTAGCAGAGGGAATGTAGGCAGCACCGTCCGCGGAAAAATCGGCTTGCTTTGCCATTGTAGGCTTCTTTGCCCATACGCGAGCTGAGAAAGCAGTCAGCTTCAGACAGCCTGACATAATGGGTGCTTTAAGGAGCCGCCCACCGCAGGTTGCAGAGTGCGCCGTGACTTCATAGCCAGCGCTTCTCGCCGTAGCAAAAGCCGCTACTCCAAGTAGAGCGGCTGGAAAAGGCAGGGTACCCGAGGTTTTTGTTAACCGCGGTTGATGAAACAGTGGCCAATAAGCTCCGTAAAAAGAAAAAAGAAGTTGCTTCCCAAGAACCAGCCGGCCAGAAGAAAAAAGTGGAAGTCATTTCCTACATGCACAGGGTTTCACATAATCTCAAAAAGATTTCAGGCAGATATGGCATCGAAATTGTATTTTCGGCACCCTGTAAGCTCTCTAGATTATGCAATCTAGTGGGAAAAGGGGACTCGATTCGAGGAACTTGCGGCAAGAAACACTTGGAAGAAAATAAGCGTGTCGCATGTGCAACAGGGGTAATCTACAAGATTCCCCTCAGTTGTGGGCGTTTTTATATTGGACAAACCGGTAGGTGCTTAAATGATCGCTTGAGAGAACACGCGCGTTCCTTGGGGGAGGCGGGGGGTTCGAATCTGCCTGTTCATTGCCGCAAGTGTCGGGGCTGTTGCCCTCAGTTCAGCCAGACCCAGATTGTTGGAAGAAGGAAGGGGCAGCTTGAGAGAGAGATTGTAGAGGCGATTGCCATCTTGCGCTCGCAACCGGATGGATGCGTTAGTTCGCCTTCGGTTTACATCCTCCAAAAAGAACTGGATTTCCTTGACAGGTAACAGGTTGCGTTGCTTCCTTTTGACGTTCTTTTTCTTCCTTTGTCTTGTGGGTTTCATGCTTCCACATGCGGTCGACAGTTTTTAACTTCTGATATCTGTAGATTGTGACTCGCATGATGAGCATCGCATAACGTTTTAATACTTCTTATTTCTGTAGTTTGTGACTCGCGTATCTTTCATGTGCATTGTTGTCAGTTAGGTCCTGTTATCTGCTGTTTTTCATTCATCCTTTATACCTGATTGTAAGATCACAGGTGCCTCTGTCTTTAAAAAGCCATGACGTTTCAAATAAAATTTTAGTTGCAAGTACCGCCCTGTGTCGTCTTCTTTCTCTGTCCCGTGTCCCCTGCGGTGTCTAGCTCCTTCACCGCTCCATACAGTCCAAATTTTGCTCTACATAGACATGGTCAGAGGAACAGTTAATGCAATGATGAATCGGAACTTTTTATTGAAAAAGAAGTAGACGCTTGAGGTAATTACTTAATTAATACAGAAGGAGGCCCCAAAGTGACAACTGTCACGGAAACCTCCTGTTATTGGGTGTATATATGACGCATGATAAAAACATGGCAGGTGGAAACTACATAGTCGAAAACGGGGGAGTAGGAATCACAACATAAAAATTAATTAATCATGTTTAATCTTAAAAAACACCAGAAACACAGCGAAGTATAAGGCAGCACTATACAAAAGCACTCGAGTAATAAAAGCCGTGCTCAATAATTACAGGGTTAATTGGCATGGTAATGGAGGGTAATTAAAAAGTACAGACTTCCTCAAATTTTTATGGAATAAAGCTACGGCACGGGATGATTTAATGTTTGTGGGTAGCGAGTTCCAGACAGTGACTGCTCAGAATAAAGCAGGCTGTTTGCCATAATTAGTTTTGACTTTCGGAACTAAGACATTATATTGTTACCAGAATCTAGTATTATTAACTTAAGTCAAATGGGAAGCTGTAAAAACACAGATACTACTGCTACTGCCACGGGCGCCATAAATCAATAAACCTATTTTGATCTGGAGCGAAAAAAGTATGTAAGATATTGAGTCCGCGGTAAAAGGGGGCACAGGATGCGGCGCATAAGCTGATTGTCATTACTCTAGCAGGCTGCTGTCGAAGATGGCACAATGAAGAAAAATGTCTATATTACGTGTTACTCCTAGACGGTAAACAGTAATAGAGGTGGCTGTGAAAGATTGCATAATAATGGGAATGGAGATTGTATTGTTGAAAATAATAACGCGTTCCCACTAGCACATGTATATCAACTGCAAATTTTTTACAATAGGTTAAAGGGACTATGAAACAAATTTATTGAGATTATGTAAAGATAGGCAATCCATCACTCGTCACTCCAGCGCAAGAATTTTTGAGCTAGCATCAATAACAACGAAGTTATAGGCGATTAAAAATCACCCTCCTCCTCTCCCCCCTCAACTCGTACGCGCGGGGCACCATAAAAAAATAAAGAAAACAGCTCCGGGACTGGGCTCCGCCCATGAAAACGTCATTCGCTGACATTCGGTTTACAACTTCCGGTTGTCGCACTCGCGAGGAGCAGCGTGCGTCGGCAGCGTCTCTCCGGTCTCGGCGCTTTCTTGGATTGCGGCGCGCGTCGGGTTTCTTTGCTAGTTGGCAGAATGGACCCGGACCTGTTCCCGGCTCACACAATGTTTTATTTTTTTGTGCGCTGGTTCGGCAGTCACACCGATGCTGCCAAGTCTTGGCGTGAAACACCGTGCATATACTGAGCCTAGCTCTCGAATGATGTTGGACACCCGGCTGCGGGAACGCAAAATCGCGCCGCCCGACTTAGAACACAAGGAACATACGGTATTACGGTCGTAAAACGGACGGGAGAGTCAAAGAAGGTCGGGACCGAGTCTGCATGTCGAAGCAGCAGCCGAATGTGAACAGCAGCAGTACGTAGCCGTCAGGCCAAGGCCCTCCGCGACAGCTAACGTTTCGAATTCGTCCTGTGCCCTAAGTAAATGCGGCACCTTTTTTTAAGCTCTCGTAGATAAAATTGTCTTCCATCGCAGATCATATCGTGTAAACGTCCATACCGATCGCTGTAAGCTGGAAACTCACCTTCCCGGCGGGAAGAAACAGTGTCGGCAGCGACTTCGGTCGAAGCTTCAGCTGCTTGACATTCATGCCTGACTATCGAACGAGCGCTGGGTTATAGTAGTAAGCGTCAGGTGCGAAGTGTCGACCGCAAACGCGGAGTCTTCGGCGTGCGTGCGACGCTGGCAGTCCGATGCGCTCCATCCAGGCTGCTCGCTCACGCACGTCTCTAGGAGTAACATGCCTGAGTTCAACACCTCGCCAGTCACTGGGTTTGCAGCCGACGACACAGCAAGGCGTATTCATCTTGGGCGGTCGAAAAAGGCACTGCTAGTGGCTCCCGAACTCGCGACAGAAAGAGGCGGCAGAGGTAAATTAAAACCATATGCGCGAAGGCAATGCCCTCGCTCGCGCTTGCCCCAGGGGGTCGCGCGGCAGCTCGAGCAGACGATTTTCACCGCTACCGGAAGTGTGCCCGTGACGTCGAAGCTGCGGCGGCTCTAGCGAATGACAGCGTGTGGTGGCCTGCCGACGTCATGGGACTAGTGACGTCTATCTTCCCGGTTTTGGTTTCAGAATTGCTCCCTACGAAGACACCAAGCGGCCCGCGAATTTTGAAAAACACGGTTTTTAAAAATTCATAATAAATTGCCGGCTGAGTTCCGAAGACTCATACTTGGTGTCAATGCTTCTGAGCATCACTTCTAACATTTGCAAGCGGCGTTTAATTCTTTTCATGGTCCCTTTAAGTGTGGTGGGTAAATTTTAAATGTAAATAAAGCGTCACACCAAGGCATGTTATAGATCACGATGGGAGAATGATTTGGTTATCTTGGTATACGTGAGGAATGCAATAACCTGCATTCAGACGTATTTTGCATGAAAGATAATGAATAATATCACTAATGTACACAAGAAACAGCAAACGCCTAAAACACACACGTGCGGGACTCCCGAAGTAAAGGAATACTGAGCCTGGGGAGCGCAATCTTCTAGACAAGGGAACAACAAACACCAAGGAACAACACGAGACACGGGCGCAAACTTACTACTGAGTTTATATTAGACATGGCGTCAATTTATACTCATGTAATCATATAACACACAAACATAAAAGCGTTAAAACCAGCCAAGATAGCCGAGCAATCAAAAAACATGCAAGATACAAGCTATCCTCGCAAATCATGAATTTTAGATCTGACCAGATAAAAACAATCTTTCTTTTTTTGTGTGACAACCAGAGACGGTTCGCTAACGTACCCGCCACCGTCCTTTACTGAAGCCATGCAAAATGTTTCCCACGATTCTCTTCTGGTCTTGTCCTTCGATTTAAGAAGAAGCATCGTTCAGGTTTGCACTTGTGCACAGCGCAGTGTGCTGCGAGGTTGCCAGGAGCACTGATCAGAGAGTTGTTGTCATTGTGGTTCCTCAATCGCTCATTCAAGCACCTTCCTTTCTGGCCGGCGTAGCCCTGCTGCAAGCCAGTGGTATGTTGTACACGACGCCTTCAACGCAGGCCACAAGCATCTTCTTATGCCTCACGCCACAAGACCATGCGTTGTGCTCGTCTTCATGACCAGAATTAACTTTTGCACACATGCTTTTAAGTTTTCGAGGCGCAGAAAATACAACGGGTACATCATACTTTTTGGACACATTTCTTTAACCTATGGGACAAGGCATGAACATATGCAAAAGAACAGGTCTCATCACTTTCTTTCACATTTGCAGGCTTTCCCTTGATGACTGTCTTCAAAACCTTTTCTACGATCGAGACCAGCAACGGGTCTGGCTATCTAGCAGCCATCACTCTAGTGGCCTGCAAGTTAATGGTGTCATGCATCTTGTGATGGCAATACTTTTGTAGCGCATGCTTAAAGCAGGCATCAGCTATCCGCTTGGAGTGCGCGGAGTCGTAAGGCAGCAAGCCCTTTTCGCTCCTTCTTTTGTACTGCCACCAAACGTGGGGGCCAATATTAATGGTTAAGTCAAGAAATTGCAGGCAGTTGTCAGAGGGGGTTTCATAGCTGAATGAAATTCCTGCATGAGCCAGCAGAAATTGGATCAGCGTTTTTTCCACCAAATCGTTCATTGGCCAATCCGCTTCGGCACATATCAGAAAATCATCAACGTACCTGTAGCACTCCGCGATGCCAAGCGGAAGCAGTGTGTCGCGTAGGACGCGCTCGCCTCTGGCTAGAAAAATGTTGCACAGCACTGGGGCGATGTTAGAGCCAATGCATATCCCGTCCTTCTGCAAGAATACCTCGGCACCAAACTGCACGTAGAGGGACGTGAGATACAACTCTAACAGTGCCAGGAAATCTGAAGTGCTGATCCCACTCGCGTTTATACACTTGACACTTCCATAGGTGTCCTAACAGTCTTGCACAGTCTGCAGCATGTGGCCGAGCGAAATGGCGTAAAATAGGTCCTGTTGGTCAGGACATCGGTCCTGGACATAGGTCCTGGACATAGGTCCTGGACATCGGTAGAGAAGCATGTCACTTTTGGGTCTTCCTTGAAGCGCGCCACCTCGTCAGAGCTCCGTATCATGAAAGGGTCGTCCAACGGAAGCAAGTTCAAAAGCCTTTGTAGATAACGGGACACCGCACGTTGCCATGTGCCCTGGTCTTCCACAACTGTCCAGAAGGGTGCAGCCATTTTGTGGGTTTTGACCGTGAAGAAGGGCTTTAGGGAAAGCTGCCTACTGTCTCAAGGCCTAATTTCTCAATGCCTACTTCTTCGCACAATTTTCCGGCTTGGCTTCGTACCTTCTTAAGCATTTTTTCATCACACTTCCCCTCCTTGCGAAAATGCTTCGAGATTGCTTCCACGGCCTTCATCTTGTACTCGTTTGCCTTTAATACCACAAAACAACCCGTCTTGACCGATTGCATATGCCTCAGGCCGTCCACGGCCCAAAATTCTTTGTTTTTTTTGGGAGCCATACGTCATGTCTTTTTCTTAGTCTGCTTGGTTATGCGCTGCTTAGCGCAAAGCAGTGCAACTGCAACACACGCAGCTTTCTCTTCTGAGGATGCGCTCTTCGCAGTCGTGTGCACCATGCTCAAAACGTCCAAACGGCCTACATTTGGATGGGTGGCGAATTTCGGCCTATTGCTCAGACTTTGCACAACGTACGGTGGCAGAACGCAACCAGTTGCGTTGATGAATTGTGGCTTGTCTCGGTGCCCACGTTTTTCCCTTCTGAGTAAGTTCTTGAACAAAGCGCTTCAAAGGTGCTCGCACCTTTCCAACGCTTGGAACACATTTGAAACTCGTGCAAGATGAAACCCTTGGAAACAACATCGAAGCTCTTCCGGAAGGAGGAGAAGTATGATGAAAAAATGCTTAAGAAGGTACGAAGCCAAGCCGAAAAACTGTGCGAAGAAGTAGGCCTTGAGAAATTAGCAAAAGAAGTTAGAGACAGTAGGCAGCTTTCTCTAAGACCCTTCTTTGTGATCCAAACCCACAAAACGGCTGCACTCTTCCGGACAGTTGCAGAAGACCAGAACACATGGCAACGTGCGGTGTCCCGTTATCTACAAAGGCTTTTGAACTTGCTTCCGTTGGACGACCCTTTCATGATACGGAGCTCTGACGAGGTGGTGGGCTTCTTCAAGGAAGACCCAAAAGTGACATGCTTCCCTACCGATGTCCAGGACCTATTTTACACCATTCCGCGTGGCCACGAGCTGCGGAAGACTGTGGAAGACTGTCTGGACACCTATGGAAGTGTCAAGTGTATGAACACAGGCGGGATCAGGACTTGGGACTTCCTGGCACAGTTAGAGTTGTATCTCTCTTCCCTGTGCGCGCAGTTTGGTGGTGAGGTATTCTTGCTGAGGGACGGGATATGCATTTAATTTCAATTCAATTCACCTTTACTTTCAATATTGCACAATGTTGAAGGTCTCCCAGGCAAAAAGCTGTAGCAACTGCTTGACGCGGCCTGGAAGCCGACGGCTGGCAATAGTGACAGCAGTAGAAAAAAAAATTCTATTGGCTCTAACATCGCCCCAATGCTGTGCAAGTCTTTTCTAGCCAGAGGCGAGCTCGTCCTACGCGACACACTCCTTCCGCTCGGCATCACGGCGTGCTACAGGTACGTTGATGACTTTTTGATAAGTGCCGATGAACGATTTGGTGGAAAAAACGCTGATCCAATTTCTGCTGGCTCATGCAGGAATTTCAGCTATGAAACCCCCTCTGACAACTGCCTCCAATTTCTTGACTTAACCAATTAAATTGGCCCCCACGTTTGCTAGCAGTCAAAACAAGGAGCGAAAAGGGCTTGCTGCCTTATCACTTCGCTCACTCCAAGCTGATAAACCGGAACATAGCTGATGCCTGTTTTAAGCATGCGCTACAAAAGTCTTGCCATCATAAGATGCATGACAGCATTAACTTGCAGGCCGCTTGAATGATGGCTGCTGGATACCGAAACCCAATGCTGGCCCTGGTCGCAGAAAACGTTTTGAGGACAGTCATCAAGGGAAAGCCATCAAATGTGAAAGCGTCTAAGCTGCGTATAAATTTACGCCTTGTCGAAAATAAACTCAGTGCAAATTTTCGCTCGGGTCTCGTGTTGTTCCTTTGTGTATGTCGTTCCCTTGTCTAGAACCTAGCGCTTCCCAGTCTCAATATGGACGACCAACTGGCCCCCTACAAAGCTTTATTGATGTAAAGGCAATATGATCATATTTTGAACCATTTATTACAACGTGCCGCATGCCATCCTGTAGGAATACGAGCTGATTCTGGTCCGTTTGCTTTTAAACACTTCCACATTTGTTTCGGGCCGTTCATCAACTTGGGGACTACTTCCAAGAAAGAGTTTTGTTTTACAACCCTGTTTCTTATTTTTATACCCATGTATTTTACAATTACGATGCTTCCTCTACGTATTTAGGAGACCATGCCTCTTATTAATGAATTGGCTGACCCCGGAGTAACCCATCATTTTTAACTGCGTCTTTTTGCTGTCAAAACTTTGGAAGAAATGTGTTTGTCAGTTAGTTGTTTTAGGGTCTGGCTCAATGTCTCCAAAAAGCTATTGCAATCTAATGACCGACTCAAATGGCTGATTTCAGGCAGAAAATTGGCAAGCTCATCCTTATCAAAAAGTAAACCCTCCTCGGCCGATCGTGTGGATATGAAAACGGCATGATTCGAACATAGGCGACCATGTAGTCGGGGTGGCTAATATCCGGAAAGCCAGAGTTGTTAGACAAAAGCGACTCCTGGTTGTCTTGGACAGAATGGCTGTTAACAGGCCTAGTAGGCTCAGGAACAAACTGGTAAAGGTAAAGATCATTTGCAACCAGCTGAAGTAAGTGCTGCTGAATTACTAAGGACAGGCTTATTGCCCATCCACTGAATGTCAGACGTACTGAAGTCACCGCCAATAATCAGTTGTAGAGAGGAAGTCAGATAGTCATCTCTATGATTCAGGGGAAGTGAAAGTGTAGAAAAAATCAGCTGTTAGTAACTGCCCATTGTCAAGAAGGATACTGTACCAAACGGATTAAGCGCATTGAGTTGGAATTACCAGAGTAGACGACTATAGGGAACCCAAGCTTAAGTTCGCCGTGCCGATTGCAGCGCCGTAAAACACAGCATAGCGAGAGGAGCAAGCAGTTTTGGGGGCGCTCTTGGTGCTATTCCACGCCACCACCCTGAGCTTATTGGCATGAACGTCATTTGAGCTGTGTCGAAGCCCCACGTGGTGCCTGTCAGCTATCTGGGTTATGTCTACAGAAGCGAGGCAAATAGTGCTTTCAATCCAACGCGGGATTCTAATCGTTCAGAATGTGCTCTCGCGTTTGTAGCGGCCCAAGCGACTGACGGCAGCAGTTTTTAGGCACCCAGTGGAATAACTGCAGTGCCACCTGGGCTGCGCAGATTCTCTATAGGCACAGAATCGACGAGAAGATATCACCACCATAGAAATGGCGATCGAAACAGTAAATGTGAAAACCAAGTGGAAAAACTACGCACCTGAAATTGGAATGATCAAGTCATGGCTTTGCGCCTATAATCACGTGTGGTTTAACGAAAGAGACAAGAGTAGCGACTTCATCGTTTTGTTTTTATGCCCGTGCAGTTCACGACCAAAAAAAATTACGAGGAACTTTAGCGGCTAAAGTTGTGAAAGGCGGAAGCCTGAGTGCTGCATTCTGCTACGCGATCGTTCACTGTACATTTTGTTGGTGCATTAATTAACTGCCAATTAATGACGCTTAAGCTTCGCCTTGAGGAGTGGAACGCGACAGTGTGTTGTAGCGCTGCCACGGAGTCCAAGGAACGCCACCACCCCTTCGGCGCGACGCGTTGCCCTTTGAACGCAACGCTTTTTGAGGAAAGGAAATGGGGCTGTAATTCTCTGTCATCTCGGTGGACACCTGAGCCGCACCGTACAGGAATGGATGGTGTGTGAGTGAAAGAAGAGGGGCCGTAATGAAGAAAATGAAAATTGGTTGGTTGGTTTATGGGGATTAACGTCCCAAAGCGACTAAGGCTATGAGAGACGCCGTAGTGGAGGGCTCCGGAAATTTAGACCACCTGGGGTTCTTTAACGTGCACTGACATCGCACAGTACACGGGCCTCTAGAATTTCTCCTCCAAAGAAATTCTAGCCGCCGCTGCCGGGATCGAACCCGCGTCTTATGGGTCATCAGCCGAGCACCATAACCGCTGAGCCACCGCCATCGGCCATACCATGTTGAATACGCCGGTTCTCGTCCAATGAAAATTGTATTTGAGGAAAGGAAATTACGCATTAACTGTCTCACATATCTCAGTAGACACTAGTCGAAAATTGTATTTGAGGAAAGGAAGTTTTGCAGTAACTGTCTCACATATTTCGGTGTACACCCGTCAAAATTCGCGCGCGGTGACGTCACAACAACCTGGACCAATCTGAAACGCGGACAAATACGCCTTGCTCGTCGGTAAATTGGTTTTGGAGGAAAGGAAATATATCTGTCTCTCATATCTCGGTGGACACCTAAACCTCGCCGTAACGGGAAGGGAAGAAGATGGGAGTGAACGAAGACAGCGTATTCACTAGACGCACCTTTGTTCATTGCAAACCATCGAGCTGGCATGGCGGAAAGGTAGCGTGCTCGACTCGCACTCCAGAGACCGGGGTTCGATTCCCAAGCTCGGCCAATTTCTTACTCGGTTTTATTTATTTATCTGCTCTGACTAGGAAGGTTAATTAGACGAACTGCTTAAAGGTGCACTGAAGAGGATTCTGAACTTGTCTTTTTGCCGCGGGAACTCGATC
Organism: Amblyomma mixtum; assembly: GCF_055824585.1. Taxonomy (NCBI): domain Eukaryota; kingdom Metazoa; phylum Arthropoda; class Arachnida; order Ixodida; family Ixodidae; genus Amblyomma; species Amblyomma mixtum. The sequence goes on from NC_143012.1 coordinate 131,008,451, forward strand.
TACCCGTTCCCAGCATTCTTAGAAACAGTGACTTATTGCCCTGTGTGGCCGATTTCCCCAATTAAATCGAATTAACGTCCGGCTCCCGCCTTTTTTTTTAAATTCTGCCTCGTACGGTGGGCGGAGTCGACCAACGCGTGGAGCGCCTTTCACCCAGTCCCGTGGCGGCTTGCCGCTCTGCCATCGGCGGAGTAATACGTAGTAGTCCGTAGTAGCAAATAGTCCGCGCGTATTTTTATTTCTTCGGGCTTATTTTGCGGCTATATTATCTGCGAATGAAACTATTTATTCATGGAAACCTAAAAAACAAAATAAAGCGAAAGCAAAGCCTCCACAGGACTGGGTGAAAGGCGCTCCACGCTTTGGTCGACTCCGCCCACCGTAAGAGGCAGAATTCAAAAGAAAAGGCGGGAGCCAGACGTTAATTCGATTTAATTGGGGAAATCGGCCACACAGGGCAATAAGTCACTGTTTCTAAGAATGCTAGGAACGGGTAGATCGAGTTCCCGCGGCAAAAAGACAAGTTCAAAATCCTCTTCAGTGCACCTTTAAGTAAGCAATTGACTAAACTCAGTCAAACTTGAAACATCACTATACGATCACTTTAATTGGTTGCATGGTTATTAGGCAAAGCATAATTGGCCCCGTTTGAAATTCGCGCACTGTGACGTCACGACCGTTTCGACCAACTGAAAAGCGTGACATTTCTTGTCGACAGCTCCTGCTTACAACGACGAGGCATTAAAGGCCTCAATATAAGCTCAGAAATGCGCCCAAGCAGCACATGTAATCGGCCCAGTATTAAGGCGGAAGCCTTTAATGTCTCATCGTTGTAAGCAGCAGTTGTCGACAGAAAATGTCACGCTTTTCAATTGGTGGAAACGGTCGTGACGTCACAGTGCGCGAATTTCAAACGGGGCCAATTGCACTTTGGCTAGTAACCATGCAACCAATTCAAGGGATCGTATAGTGATGCTCCAGGTAAGTGGGACTGAGCTTAGTTAATTGCTTAATTACCCAATTAGCCTAATTAGCTTTACTAGTCAGGCCATATAAATAAATAAAACCGATTAAGAAATTGGTCGAGCTCAGGAATCGAACCCGGGTCTTCGGCGTGAGAGACGAGCATGCTATCCACTCAGCCATGCCAGCTCGATGGTTTGGAATGAACAAAGGCGCGTCTAGTGAATACGGTGTCGTCAGTCACTCTCATCCTCGTCCATTCCCTTCCGGCGAGGTTTAGGTGTCCACCGACAAATGAGAGATAGATACATTTCCTTTCCTCAAAAACCAATTTACCGACGAGCGAGGCGTAGAACGGAATGGGCGATGGCGTTCTATGGACTCCTTGGCAGCGTTGCAAGACGCTGTCGCGTTCCACTCTTAGGGGCGAAGCTTTACATCTTAACCACACATCAGTGGCCACACTTTAGGTCAAAAAAGTGCCCCCCTGAATTTTGACGGGTGTCGACCGAGATATGTGAGACAGTTACTGCGTAATTTCCTTTCCTCAAATACAATTTTCATTTTCTTCATTACGGCTCCTCTTTATCTATCTTCTTTCACTCCCACTTCTTCCCTTCCTCTACGGTGCGGTTCAGGTGTCCACCGAGATGACAGAGAATTACTGCGCCATTTCCTTTCCTCAAAAAGCGTTGCGTTCAAAGGGCAAGGCATGGCGCCGAACGGGTGGTGGCGTTAGGTGGACTCCCTGGCAGCGCTACAACGCGCTGTCGCGTTCCACTCCTAAAGGCGGAGCATAAGCGTCATTAATTAGCAGTTAATTAGTATTCAGGCATTAACCAGTAATTAGCAATTAATTAGTGATTTGCCATCACTTATTAATTAGTACTCAATTATATGTGACGCCACCAGTGCCACAGAAACAGCGAAGGTGGTGCGGAAAACGCTTCCGCCTCTACCCACTTTAGACAGTCAAAGTGCCCCCTGAATTTTTGCAAATGGATGCATGTTTCACTCCGGGCCTTTGTTGGACCGGCCTTTGCCAACACGCTTCCAATATTGGGCAGATGAGTTGTGCTGCACGGGTGGCGACCTGAACACTGTTTATGCTGACTTTGCACTAAATACCGATTCCCGAGGAGCCTCCCTTATTCCTTCCTTTTCTTTCAATTCAGCAATCACACGCCGAGTAGAATCGCATATGTAGCATCTCTTCTTCGCGGACAGCGTATCGTACTGTGCTTTCAAATATCATTTCATGGCTTTTTTGCATGATGTTAAAGCTTAGATCCCGCAATTCTGAAGGCAGGGGTGAGATCTTCACGGTTTTCAAATGTAATATTCTTAAGTTTGATACCGCATGATGGTATGCGCTCCTTTAAGTTTGATATCGCATGATGGTATGCGCTCCTTTAAGTTTGATACCGCATGATGGTGTGCGCTCCTTAGCCTTGAAGCTATAAAATTGAATAATGATATCGCGTTATTGCTGTCCTGGAATTTGCCAAACTGGTGAGCGCGGTCAGTACATTCGGAAGTGAGGTGTACCTCGAGTAACGCTGGGAACAAAGTCATAACCTTTTTTCTTCCTATTCACACTGCATCTTTGGTTTGGTTTGGTGTGGTTTAGTTTATAGGGATTTACGTCCAAAAACGACCCAGGCCATGAGGGACGCCGTAGGGAAGGGATCCGGAAATTTCGACCACCTGGGGTTCTTTAATGTGCACTGACATCGCACAGTACACGCGATCGAACACGCGTCTTTGGGGTGACCAGCCGAGTGCCGTAACCACTGAACCGCCGCGGCGGCTACACCAAGTTTCAGTGAACAAGTCATCCATGACAGTTTCAAGTGACAGTTTGCATCCGTGCAACTACGTCCCAACAGTTTCAAGGGGTCCATCAGGCGTCGGATGCTCTTTTGCACGGATAGTTCGTCGGTGTGACAGCTCTGCTGAAAAAAGTGGAACTTTTCCAGTTCTTCTTGACTTGGTCTGCGACGCAAGGTGGTGCTCTGATCAACAAGCGCCGTCATCGTCCCTATAAAAGCGCATCGCTTGCAAGCAGCAAGCGCAGTTGGCGGCACGTCCAGAGCCGGCCCTAAAGATTTGTTCTGTTACTGCAGGTGAGCTGGTTTTGCTGTAGCGACTCTTCTGTACATTCCATGCCGCCAACTGCAAAACTGCCATTTGCTTGATCTACCACGTGTGTTCCCTTGTACGCATGTGTGATGGTGGGAAAAAAATGTGCTCAATGTGGGGATGATTTTGCTGACGAGGACCGGTGCATGGAATGCTCCAACTGTGCATCGTTGTATCAACTCGGTCAGGAGTGCTCAGGCGTGGCTGAAGGCACATTCTCGTCGATGGGCCCGAAAAAGAGAGAAAAGTGGCGATGCAAAACATGCAGATCAGCGGATTCTTCCCAAGGCAGTTCTAACCAGTTAACAGCTATTGCTGAAAAGCTATCGTTGCTGGATTCCATTTGCGAGAAAGTTGAGTCTCTTTCCCTGGTTCCGTCCAAAATAGACGAGCTGTTGTGTCTGAAGTCCGAGATCGAAGCAATGAAAACAAAAATGCAGGAAATACACGACTCGGTTGACTTTCTTTCAAATAAATATGATTCCTTGCTGAAAGAATCAGCAACGCGAGAGAAAGAGGTCACCGCATTGTCTTCTAGAGTGATGGTGCTTGAGGATCAGGTCGCTTCTCAGGCAGCTGTCATTCAAGATCTTAGAGGCGAAATAAATGCCTCTGAACAGTTTAGTAGGTCCTCAAACCTCGAAATTCACGGCCTACCCGAATTTCCTAGTGAAAACTTGACTACTACTGTTACTGAACTGGCCGCTCAACTGGGCATTGATTCATTCCTGCCAGGCCATGTAGTAGCTGTGCACCGGTTGCCCAGGAAGAGCAAACCAGCGCCAGTTTTAGTGCGCTTCCTTTCGGCAGGCATACGTGACAGCTGGCTGGCAAAGCGAGAGAAACTGGAATCTCTGGCGAAGGAAAATGAGCCCTCGCTTTTCTTTGTCGAAAACTTGACGAAATACAACAGAGAATTGTTCTGGAAGACAAAGACTAAGGCCAAGAAGGCCGATTTCAAGTTCGTATGGGTGAAACATGGCAAAATTTATGCCCGAAAGAAGGAGGGTGACCCAGTTGTGCGCATAATGCGCCCTTGTGACTTCTCTCGGTTCGGCTAGTCTGACCTCTTCTATTCTACGCTTTGTCTGTTGTAATCTTTTTCCTTGATTCATGGCTTTGTGCGAACAATTTCGAGACTTTCCTTCTCCTTCTGTTTTTTTTTTAAACCAGGCGAAGGCACTTCCACTGTTTTTCATGTAAACGTGCGCAGTATTCGCAAGCACTGGAGTGAATTTAGTGTCCACGCTGGTGCAGTACGTGATTTAGCTGATGTTTTCGTCTTAACTGAAATTAATATTGGGCAAGAACATACTGGTCTGTTTCAACTCCAAGGTTATCACAATCATTTTTTGACGCGCAAAGACGGGCGTGGTGGTGGTATTGCCATTTTTATTAAAAATGGTTGGATTTCAAGTCTTCTGAACATAATCTTCGCAAGTGCTGAATCGCTAGCCCTTCGTATTTACACAGACTCTTTTCCCATCACATTGCTCGCTATTTATAGGCTGCCAAATCAAAGTGTCAGAATGTTTGTAGATGAATTGCGTCTACTTGCTTTTCCATCTGGTCACGTGTGCATGATAGGTGATGATAACATTGACGTGCTGAAGAAAGAGCGGCACATTGTAGCTGATTACTTGAACACGCTTGCTGACGTTGGAATAGAATCCATTATCAACCTTCCCACACGTGTCCAAATTTTGGGTGCATCACTTGTGTCTTCATGCATAGATCACGTCAACGTTCGCACTGAGAACGACCAGGTATTTCCGTTCATTATTGAGCAAAAACTATCCGATCACTTGTTTGTTGGGTGTAGCTTTCTATCGTCTCAGTATGCTGCGGCTAAAAACCCGGTATCACAGACAGAGGTTATTGATAAAAAGAAAGCTGGACTTGTGGTTGCAACACTATGATTGGACATCTTTCCTTGCAAAATTTCCTGCCAGTCATCTGCATGGATCTTTTATTACCGCTTATACGCAGACAGTGCACTCTTGCAAAAACGTAGTCGTCTTAAAGCAACGAAAGCCGGGATGCCCGTGGGTAAATGGAAATGTTCTAACCGCGATAGAACTGGCCTGGTCGCGTTGTCGTCGCTCCCCTAATAATCAGCATCTTCGTGAAGCTTATAAGATGGCTCGCAATAAAGTCACTGCTGTGCTTAGAGGTGCCAGGCGAAAGCACTTCGAAGGTAAATTTTCTGAATTTAGAAATAAGCCGTCCAAGGCTTGGTCTGTGGTTAACGAATTAATGGGTCGTCCCCGGAAAGGCGCATATCGAACTATTCCTAAGAATTTCGGTCCACCATCTATAACGTTAGCAGACCAATTTAATTCACTTTTCTCGTCTACTACAGCAAGTTCGCCTGTTAATACGGCTAGTTATTGTATGCCACAATCAGTGGTTGAGTCTGCCTTCCTGCCTGAGTGTACTGAAGATGATATTCGTCGTATCTTATTCAACTTCAAACAGCGTAAGTCTGTTGGAACAGATGGTGTGTCTGTGGACGTCCTTCACAGAAATTTCGAGGCCCTGAAGGATGTTCTTTTAGCAATAATGAATAACATTATAGCCACACAAGTAATACCGCCTGGCCTCAAGGAAGCGCTTGTAGTTCCTCTTTTCAAAAGCGGACAAGTTAATGTTGTCACAAACTACAGACCCATTTCGATACTTTCGTGCATTGCTCTGATACTTGAAAAACACATTTTTCACGTAATGCAGAGAATTGATGCGCACAACATACTGTCGCCTAATCAATACGGATTTACTTGCGGGCGTGGCACTAGGTTAGCATTAGATGAATTAACCGATTTCCTTAATAGTACTCTCGAACGTAGTGCATTCGCTTGTGCATTATTTATAGATGTATCAAAAGCTTTTGACTCCGTAAACCATGAAATATTACTTCGTAAACTTCATATCTATGGCTTCCGAGGGCCCTTCCTAACTTTCCTTGAGAATTATTTGCACGGTCGAATCCAAGCAGTAGTTTTCGGAAATATCAAAAAGTAAACGTAGACAGTTGACCGCTGGAGTTCCCCAGGCGTCGATTTTAGCTCCCCTTTTATTCAACCTGTACGTTAATGATCTCAGTCAAGCGATTTTTCACTGTCGGGTGTTTCAATACGCAGATGACACGCTTTTAGTATCTCGTCATACTAATTACCATCAAGCCGGGGCTGAATTACAAACTGACACTGTAAATGTTATCAGTTGGTACCGTAACAACTTAATTTCTATTAACCAAAATAAAACTAAACTAGTCTGTTTTCGCGATCCGCTGAAATCTGTTTCTGTTATCACTCCAGTGTTTCTTCATTCTCCCCTTTGTAACAATTGCTCTTGCTCTCCTATTCCATACCTCTCCAGTGTCAATTATCTCGGTGTCCATTTCGATTTTAACATGTCCTGGAACACTCATTTGGCTAACGTTTGTGAAAGGCTGCGCAAGATAGCCTGCCTGCTATATTCTATTAATGCACTATGCCTAATTCACATAAGGAAAACAATAGCACATGCATTGGCGAACAGTGTGCTGCGATATGGAATTTGTTCTTTTTATTTCTGTTCAGTGTTTGGCGCAACAAAGTGAATTCTTTACTAAAATATATAATTCGGCCTGTGATGAATGGTGTGCACATTACAATAATTCCAATCTTTTTTTATGCTCGCACAAGCCTTCATTCAGGCTATTATTCAAAGAAACTGTGATCCTTATGTATATATGGAACAATGAGTTCTGCCTCCCGTATGTCCCCGCCAGAGCATTACGTCCACGCGACCGCTTTACCTTGCCCAAAGTACGGACAAGATATGGTAAACGTGTCCGTGCCTTTTATGTACCTGATGTGTTGAACGACCTGCCAGAAAATGTTTTATCTTTCAGCACTCGGAAAGAATTGAAATCTGCTATCTTTGATTTGTATGTGTAATTTTGTTTCTTATCTTTTTTTCCCTTTTTTCTCCCCGTCCTTTCTTACTGCCTTTCCTTAGTTTCATTCTAAATTTGTGCAGTATTGATTAACTGTGCCGTTCTCTGGCTTGCTCCATTCTGCCGAGCACTGCCCCACAAGCCCATCGTTGGCTTGGGCAGGCTCGTATGTGTACTATGCAATTTTTCCAAATAAATAATAATAATAATAATTATTATTAATTACGGAAGCTGTTTCTTCTAGATCTGTTGTTCACGTCGCCAAGCCACAGCCAAAGTTTTACCAAATCTTCACTCAACTCGGCAAAAGCACCTGCAGCGGTCGCTGCGCCATCAGTTTCAATCTGTCTCGCGGAATGCATATCACTTTCTGGGACAGCCATTCTGCTAGCAAAACCTTGCGAGTGACGCATTTAGTGCGTTTTAAGGTTCTTCTACAGCTTCCAGTTTTTCAAGGAATGTACCCTGATTCACTTCGAACAGTTTAACCACTGTGTAAATGTCAGAAATATTGGCACGGTCGGAATCCGTACATGCGGTGTTTACTGTGGAATAAGGGCCAGGGTTACTTTCCATATCTCCAGATAGGCTAAACGAAACATCATGCAGTGCAGCGAAAACGAAATTCCAGGGCACCGCCCCCTATTACAAAATCACCCGAACTGCTGTAACCTTTACAAGGTTACCGCAGAAGGTTACTCAGGAGAAGAGTATACAACACGTGTATCTTACTGGTACTCACGTATGGGGTAGAAACGTCGAGGCTAACACAAAGGGTTCAGCTTAAGTTTAGGACAACGCACCGAGCTATGGAAAGAAAAATGATAGGTGTAACGTTAAGAGATCGGAGGCTGGCGGAGTGGGTGAGAGAACAAACGCGGGTTAATGACATCGTAGTAGAAATTAAGAGAGCCCCGCCGCTATGGCTCAGTGGTTACGGCGGTCGGCTGCTGACCCGAAAGACGTCGGTTCGATCCCGGTGGCGGCGGCCGAATTTCGATGGAGGCGAAATGCTAGAGGTCCGTGTACTGTGCGATGTCAGTGCACGTTAAAGAACCCTAGGTGGTCGAAATTTCTAGCGCCCTTCATTACGGCGTCCCCCATAGCCTGAGTCGCTTAGCGGCGTGAAACCCCCATAAACCAAACCAGAAAATGAGAGGAAGTAATGGCCTTCGGCAGAGCATGTAATGCGAAGGTAACCGCTTGTCTTTAAGGGTATCGGAGTGAATTCAGAGAGAAAAGAAACGCAACGCAGGGCGGCAGAAAGTTAGGTGGGCCGGCGAGACGAAGTTTTCGGGGATACGATGGGCGCAGCTGGCAAAGGACAGGGTTAATTAAAAAGACATGGGAGAGGCTTTTGCCTTGCAGTGGGTGTAGTCACGCTGACGATGATGGTGACGATAATTAGATAACTGACCTGTGCGTACAACGGGTGTGAGCGCATGACCAAAGACGAATTCGCAGAGTGAACTAGTTTACCGATCAAGAGTACCTCCTTCCGCAAACGAGGAAACAGGAACTGGGCGTCGAGGAGCCTCAATCTTGAGACTGAAGATTTATTTATTTATTTATTTATTTATTTATTTATTTATTTATTTATTTATTTATTTATTTATTTATTTATTTATTTATTTATTTATTTATTTATTTATTTATTTATTTATTTATTTATTTATTTATTTATTTATTTATTTATTTATTTATTTATTTATTTATACAATACTGCAGGCCGTTAAGGCCCAAGCAGGAGTGGGATAAACATACAGAGCACTCCGACGACCAGCAGAAGACGACGCCAACAGCAGAATTCAGTAGAGGCGATGTAGTAAATACGGAGCATGAAAATAAAACAAGTCGCAACAAACAACAGAAAATGGTTAACGATGAAGTACTTGTTCAATGGCGGAAAGCACATTTTCGGATACAAACACATGAGGGGGTAGGTTGTGCCATTCTGCTATAGTTCGAGGAAAGGAAGAATATTTAAAGTTATTGGTGCGGGCAAACAAAGGAGATAATTTATGCGGATGGCAATGCCTTGTTACTCTAGTTGTTGAAGGTTTCATATACAATGAAGGGTCAAGACAGAACTGAGAATAGTAGAGTGTAAAGAGGAATTTAATTCTTGCTAGCTTTCTCCAGTACTCTAAGGGTTTGATGTTGTTGATTCTCATTAATTCAGATGGGCAGTCATGTCGACGGTACCGGTTATATATGAAGCGAACTGCTGATCTTTGAATCCGTTCAAGTTTGCTAATGTCTTTTTTAGTGAAAGGGTACCAAACCTCGCATGCGTACTGCAATCTAGATTTGATCAGTGTGCTGTAGGCCAGAAGCTTTACATGAGAGGGGCAGTATTTGAGTCTATGTCTTAACTGGCCGAGTTTGCTGCGCGCCGCGGAGCAGATATTGTCAACATGAGCGGACCAGCTTAAATGCTCTGTAATCGTTACGCCCAAATATTTAAAACAGTCAGTGTTAGTTCTGGGGATCTGCTTGATAGTGTACTGCTGAGCAAGAGGAGACTTTTTGTTTGTGATAAGCATGAAAGCAGTTTTATCAGGATTCAGTTTCATATCCCAGCGATCACACCAACTGGAAACAGCATTATGACTTTCATTAAGCAAAGCCTGATCATTGCTATCTTTAACAGCCTTGAAGAGCAAGCAGTCATCCGCAAATACTCGAATACTGAGGCTTTCATGTATGACGGAGGTTAAGTCGTTTACATAAATTAAGAAAAGAAGAGGGACTAGGACGCTGTCCTGCGGGAAACCAGAATTGACAGAGAGGACGTCGGAATGGTGCCCTTCGAAATCAACAAATTGCTGGCGCTTATAAAGATATGACGATACCCAGTCAATTACAGTTCGTGGTAAACGCAGCTCGTCAAGTCTGAATAGCAGACCGGAATGGCCGCCGCGGTGGCTCAGCGGTTATGGTGCTCGGCTGCTGACCCGAAAGACGCGGGTTCGATCCCGGCCGCGGCGGCTGGAATTTCTTTGGAGGAGAAATTCTAGAGGCCCGTGTACTGTGCGATGTCAGTGCACGTTAAAGAACCCCAGGTGGTCGAAATTTCCGGAGCCCTCCACTACGGCGTCTCTCATAGCCTTAGTCGCTTTGGGACGTTAAACCCCATAAAACCAAACCAACCAGCAGACCGGAATGAGTAACCTTATCGAATACCTTGCTGAAGTCGAGGAATATAACGTCAATCTGACCGGAACTATCGAGAACGGAGGAAAACGAATGAATTGTGGAAACTAGTTGTGCGGCTCTCGACTGGGCTTTGCGGAAACCGCGCTAGAAAGGAGAGATTATGTTTTTACTATCGAGGAAATCAATGATGTAGTTGGAAATGATATGTTCCACGCGTTTGCATGAAGTGGTGATGAGAGATATCGGTCGGTATTTGGTTAACTGAGAGCGCTCACCTTTCTTAAATAAAGGCACGACACGTGCGAGCCTCCAGTCAGACTCGACATCGGCACTAGAAAAAGACAAACGAAAAATGACAACAAGAAACCGGGCAAGCGATTCAGCGTAACGGTGCAAGAAGGCGTTTGGAATACCATGAGGGCCGCACGATGATTTAGGATTCAGATTTAGGAGCATAGAAAAGATGCCCTCATAGGACATAAATTCCTGGCTGACACTGCTCGTGCCGTTAAAACAAGAGGGTCGGGGGCGGGAATCCGAAAAAACTGACTGAAAGAAAAGATTAAATTCTGTGGCTATCTGCGGCTTGTCGCGAACAGTTTTTTTGCCGTTCTTGATGTGATCGATGGATTTGCGTGTATCAGAGGTAAGGTGGTGCCAGAATTTGGCAGGATCGCTCTTGATGAACTGCGGTAATGTGGAATAATAATAAAACTGCTTACTAGAGCGAAGTTTTTCTGCAAATAAAGGTCTTAAGTTTAGAAGCGCAGGGTTGTTTTTCGTGTGCTTTCTGAGCCTTTTTATTCTGCGTAATAAATGAATTATTTCGCGACTGATCCATGGGTTTTTACGACGCACATTCTTAGTTTTGCTCGGAATGAAGTGTTGAATACAGAAATTGCAAGCAGATTTGAATTTATTCCATAGACTATTGACATCATTTCCCGTGAATTTTTCTAAGGCCATTTCGAGGTAATCAAGAACTGACTCATCGTTAGCCCTACTAAAATCTTTAACTGTCCTCCTGTTTCGAGTAGACGAGTTATTAGATGCGTGTATTCTGTATTTGAAAACTACAAGCTTATGATCTGATATTCCATCTTCAACTGCAACACTAATATCATCGAGAGATCTGTTATGAAAGTTAAGGTCTAAAACAGATGATGATGTTCCCTGCACTCTGGTTGGAATATTAACCGCTTGGGTAAGGTCACAAGCCAGCATGATATCTGAGAGGATACTTTCATGGAGAGAATGTGATGATATGTCTGGCCAAACAAAATCAGGTAGGTTGAAGTCTTCGGCTATTATTATGCAACTTTTACTTTTGCAATATTTAATAAGGTGGTCATGCATTTTGTTCAGGAAGTCTATGGACGCAGAGGGCGGACGGTATACTGCAAATAATATAAATGATTGTCCTTTGTAGATGCAGTCAAGCTCGTACTCTGCGCTTACTCTGGCATCTAGCAGAATGTAGAAGCTCAGTGTAGCAGCCACAACATGCAATCCTAATGGCATCCTATTCGAAATTTAAGGGGAAGAAATGGTTTGGGCAGGGCATGTAACCACAAGAGTGATGTGGCGGGCTAGCTGGGAATGCATACCTGTAGGAACTGCGCAGGTAACAGGACAGAACACAAACCCGGGCGCCGACTAACAAGTGAAATTTTACTTCGAAGCCGCACGTTTAGTGCAAGTATGCTTGTATCAGCCTTTTTTGGCCATGTTTTCATCGTTTGTATTGCATTATCATTTTTACCTCTCATTCCATAATCACTGCCGCTTACAACGCATGATTTTTATCACTTTTTGCCTCATATCGTGTCCTGTTTTGTCGTCATCTTCGTAATTTTTGACATCACCACACTGATCACCGGCGATCGCGCCGCGACCTTTGTCGTCCCCCTGTCTTCATTGCTTATTTAAACGCACAGCTTCGGAATAAAATTTCAGTTGTTAGTCAGCGCCCGTACAGATGTCCCTTGACCAACTTGCTCAGCAACGCACCTTACCACTAAAATATAGATATTATTATTGTATTAACATCACTATTTGCCTTACAGCACGCCAAATTACACAGTCTTTCAGGGAAATCTGACTTAGATTTGTTGCATGGGCTTTTCGGTGTGGTTGCATGATTAGGGGGATGCAGAGCAAAGCAGTTTATCAAGAGCGAAGAGCAGCCCATAAATGCGGTCGAAACGCACGCCACAGCAAGGAAACACGAGTAAGAAACAAGAACAGGCAAAGCAAAACCTCAAATGAATAGAAAACCTCCATTGAAAGCAACAAATTATAATGTTTTACCAGTATAGCAAGATATCAGAACCAAATGTGGCTACAAGAAACGCGAGCCAATTAGTATATTACAAGTAAAGCTAGGACAGAAGCAAGCAAGCAAGACAAGAACAGCAGTCTAGTGTCAAGTTCATCGGAGCAAAAACACCTGTGCAAAAACAATTTCAACCCCAGTAGAAAGGTGACAGTGAATAGACGAAACTGCGGCCACCGGAGCAAACAGCACAGGTCAGTTGCAAACAAAGCAAAGCGGTGTTAGTGCACCGTAACAAAGGAAGAGTCAACATAGAATCGTTTAAAAAAAACTAGTTACCTTGTCTCTATGATTCATGGAGTATTTACACATAGGTCTATGTCTTTGGCGATCAGCATGACCTACAATGATTACTCGGTCATTTCCCGTCCGAGCATCCGCTGTAATTCTCGTACTATTAAAAGGTGGCTCACACCCCTCGCGCGTCTTACAGTGATCATCCAGACGACCATCGGCTCTGTTTTTTTTTTTTTGCTTTATGAGGATTAATGTCCCAAAGTGACTCAGGCTATGAGGGATGCAGTAATAGACGGCTGCGTACAATTTCGCCCACATAGGGTACTTTAACTTGGCCTGAAATCGCCCAGTACACTGGAATTTCGCCTCCATCTAATGCGACCGCCGCGACCGGGTCCGAGCTCGCCTCTTTCAGGTGAAAATCGGAGCACCATAACCTAAGCACCTAGCCGCTTGTACGGTATGTTGCCTACAAACCGGCGATGTTCAAGTAATGTTTTGCTGAGGTATCTGCCGATTTGGCCGATGTACGCACTTCTACACTTGAAATCTATATCATAGATGACGCACGTTGCGCAGACTGTGCGCACTTCATCTACTTTGCAAGAGCTGAAAACAGAACACTGACATCGTTAGGCTTCTCTATCTTCTTACTTTATGAAGGTACGCTCGTGGAGCCACTTGACATCCCCTCCACCCTCCTTAAATATTTAGCTGGTGTGGTCTATTACCACCCTTCTTCCTGCGTCTCACTCACTTTTTTGTCTTTCTACAACCCCCTGTCACCTCCACTTTATTCTCTGCCCTGGGCAAGTTCCTTCACTCTCTTCCTTCTAACTCGAATCTCCTCTTTGGTGGTGACTTCAGTGCCCCTCACACACTCTGAGGCTACCCTCAAACCCGGCCGCCTCCTCCACTGTCTGGCCCAGGAACGCCACCTCGCCCTTCTAAATACTCCTGGCGGCCCTACTCGAGCGGGCACTGCCTCAGAGCGCTCCACGACACCTGACCTCACTTTCTCTCGGTGTTCACTTTCCTTTCACTGGCAAGTGACAGCCGAAACTCTTCTCAGTGACCACTTTCTTGTCCATATTCCCAAATTTCTTTCCCACATCCCTCGATGTCACCCGGTCATTCACACTGACTGGCACGCCTTCCGCACTAATCTCGCCTCCGACTCCTTTCAGTCCTACGACGACTGGACGTCGCGCATCACTGCAGCGCTCACGTCCAGTAGCCTTCGCATTCGCACTCGTCACACAGTCCCAGACCCAGATCCTCATCTTCTCCGTTCATGGCGTCGCCGTAAACGTCTTCAACGCTCCTTTCGACAACAACCCCACAATGCCCAACTCTCCTCCCGGCTCACTGCTCTGCAGGCCGAGATCGTCACCCACTGCGCCTCACTGGAGCACTCTCGTTGGACTGCTCTTTGTGACCGTCTTGACTCTGCTTTGCATTCGTGATCCACATGGTCTCTCTTCAAATCCCTCTTGGCACTAAGCCTGCCCTTGCTCCCACTCTAGCTAAAGCCCTCACTCAGGGGACTCCCTCTGATGTTTTTGATCAGCTCGCCTCTCTCTACCTCCCTCCCCCTCTGGCACCCTCCTACCCGATGTACTCGGGCGGACCTAACCCCGATCTGGACCACTCCTTCACTCTCCGAGAGCTCGAATCGGCTCTGGCTGCTTATTCTACACGCTCGGCTCCCGGTGAGGATGACATTACATAAACCACACTTCGCAACCTTCCTGACTGTGCCAAAGAATTCCTCCTTCAAACCTATAATGAGGCCTGGAACAGCGGCTGCCTGCCGAGCTCCTGGACCTCTTCCCTCATTTCTATGATTCCGAAGCCGGGAAAACCCCCCTCTCTCTGTAACCTCCGCCCAATCTCCCTGACATCGTGTGTTGGTAAGACACTTGAGCGAATGGCCTTGACTCACCTCTCTAATTTTCTCGAGGCGAACGAGTTCTTCCCCCATTCTCTCATCGGCTTCCGACGCCGCGTCTGTGCCCAAGACATGTTTCTGATTTCCAGCACACCTTTCTGTCACCTACCTCCACTCAAATTCACGCACTTGTGACCATCGATATTCGCAAGGCCTTCGACAGTGTTTGCCACGACCACATCCTTTCCCAATTCGACTCCCTAGACTGCGGCCCCCGCATGTACCCTTATATCCGTTCATTTCTCTCTAACCATGTGGCTCGCTTTCGAGTAGACGCCCATCTGTCCGGCCTCCACCACCTCACCCGTGGCACTCTTCAAGGTGCTGTTCTCTCTTACCGTTTTCAATCTTACTATGGCCCGTCTCACCTCCCAGCTAGCTGAAATTCCCGACCTGCATCATATATTTTACGCCGATGACATCACTCTCTGGTGTTCATCTGGCTCGCCCGGTCACGTACAGGACACCCTGCAACGTGGCCTAGACCTCATTGACTCCTTTCTCACCACCACTGGCCTCTCTCCTGCTCCTGAAAAATCCGAGCTTCTCCTTCTCAACCATCCCTCCTACCAGCGCTCACACAACCACTTCGTCTCTCTCCACCTTTCTGGCTCTCCCATTCCTGTCGTCACGCAGCTTTCCTTTGCATGCGGCCGAGAATGTGCAAGCCCTCCACCACGCTGTCACCACTTGCCACTCCGTAACTCACCTACTGCGGCGCGTGGTCACTCGGCGCTCAGGTCCCCACGAGGCTTATGTGTGGCGAGTTACCCACGCGCTTGCCCTCAACAAGGTCTTGTACTTTGCACCCTACATTTCCTTCAATCAGACTCAACTTAACACTCTCGAGACTGCCCTTGTGGGCCTCTACAAGGCAGCTCTCAACCTCCCTATCACTACCTCTACCGCTAAGATCTTTGCCACAGGCCTCTTTCATACTCTCCGCTCTCTTCTCTCTCTCCATCGTGACTCGCAGCTTGCCCGCCTTTCCCTTACCCGTCAGGGTCAGTGGTTACTGACTCTCGCCCATTCCCATCACCCCTTTTACCTCTCCTATACCCCGGTTCCCAATCTTCGTATCCTCCCCCTCCCGACCAACATGTCCCCCGTCCTGCACGCCGGCCGTCGTCATGCGGCCGCGCAGCATCATTTGATACCCAGGGTGTAGCTTACACGGATGCCTCCTTCGTGGCTCCTCGAGGTTCCTGCGGCTACGCCTTGTACCATCCCCACCTCCCCGCTCGTGCAACCTACACCAGCGAGCCGTATCTACACCCTCCGGATGCACTGTCCCTCGAGGTCCTCGCCATTGCACATGCCCTTCAGTCATTTGCTCTCCTTCCCTGTCTTCAAGAGCATACAGTCTATTCAGACTCACAAGCCGCTATACATCACATACAGAAACGCACCCTAACCCCTTCTCTCCAACAGGAGGTCGAACGAGCGGTCTCCGCATTGCAGCCTTCCATCGCTTTCCTCCGCTGGGTCCCTGGGCATTCAGGGATTGACGGCAATGAGCTGGCCCATCAGCTCGCCCGCGACACACTTTTCCGGGCACCGTTGATCCCCTGGCCCAAGCCCTCGGAGGATGGTGGGAGACTCACCCTTCGCCGCACCATAAAAGAGGTCTACCTCGAGCTCCGCCTAGACAAACGCCTTTACCCTCCCCCTCATCCATCACTCACGGTGCCGGAGGCTCGCCGTCTTCGGCAAATCCAAATGAATGCAGTTATCACCCCGTCTCGCCTCTTTCTCTATCGCTATCGGTCAGACCCTTCCTGTCCCAACTGGCCCTGTATCTATGCGGAACTGGCCCATTGCCTCTTCGATTGCCAGGCTGCTCAGCAGTCGGGTTCCTACCCCCCACCTTCTTTATCCATCACCACCTGGCTCGACTGGCTTGGCGCTGATGGGGAGGAAGAACAGCGACTTCTGGTCGCCCAGGTGGTCGACATGTTTGGCCTCTAAATTATGGCCGAATAAAGGTCTTGCACTACTACTACTACTACTACTATGAAGGTGCGGGATTACAGCAAAACACCGGGATCTGAAATTTTGCTTTACTTGTGACGTAGCATCTTTTGCGTTTTCAGTTGGTTAATGTCTTTATTTCAGGTTATGTTTCGCGCTCGTTTGTTTTTTACGCGTGTTTTCTTGCTGTCACGCGTATTTTGGTGGCTTTAATCAGTTGTCTTGCAAAATTTTAGCGCGAAAAACACGGACAGAAAAAGTAGACGACACGAGCGCTGACTAACAACTGGAAGTTTATTCGAAAACACGTAGAATTATATAGGAAGAAAGTGCGATAAAATCGTTGGTCAAAAACCAAAAGAAGAAAACTAAACACAACCGTCTAGACAAGTGCTTTGCGCCTTGATAGCAGGAGCTAGCGGTGACGGTTGTGTTTAGTTCTCTTCTTTTGGTTTTTGACGAACGATTTTATCGCACTTTCTTCCTTTATAATTCTAAGTGTTTTCGAATAAACTTCCAGTTGTTAGTCAGCGCTCGTGTCGTCTACTCTTTCTGTCCGTGTTTTTCGCGCTAAAATTTTGCAAGCTGTATGTTAACCAACTCGCCCAGTATGCAGTACTGTTAAATTTAATGAGGTGGTCTTTGCTCTGAGTAAACTGCTGGAAGTTCAGCGCCAGTCCTGTCTGATTTTTATTAGACCTCTTCGTTTCGCGCTGCACCCGTTAATCATGTAAATATAACGTCTGGTCTTCAGTGCATCATTACACCAGAAAGCCATTCTCATCATCAATTGGCAGGTTGGCATTAAAAATTACGTCGTTGGAACTTCAAGAGCCGCTCAGAGGATTAAATTCACTTGAACACTCAGTATATGCACAATATTTACTTCTAGGCCTGATTTGCACTTTGAAATGACAGTTAGATTTATCGCTTGAAACAGAACGTGCTTGTGTCATTGTCAAAACTACTCTTAATTTTTACAGCTACTTTCATCCGTAAACAATCACTAAAAGCTAACTGTTAACTAGCCCTTGTTCTACATTTCAGTAGTCTTTATCGTTGCATAATACGCACGAATGTTGAGACGAGATGTCTTACAGGGCTGCTATACATTCAATGCTCTTGAATGTATCATCATCACGATCATCAGCCCGACTACGCCTACAGCAGGGCAAAGGCCTCTCCGATGACTCCCCAATTAACCCTGTCGTTCGCCAGTTGCGGCCGCCGTGTCAACGCAAACTTCTTAAGTTCATCCACCCACCTAACTTTCTGCCGCCCCCTACTACGCTTGCCTTCTTGGAATCCACTCCGTTACCCTCAAGGACCAGCCGCTATCTTGACTTTGCATTACATGCCCTGCCCAATCCCTTTTCTTCCTCTTGGTTTGGTTTATTGGGGTTTAACGTCCCAAAGCAACTCAGGCTATAAGGTACGCCGTAGTGAAGGTCTCCGGAAATTTCGACCACCTGGGGTTCTTTAACGTGCACTGACATCGCACAGTACATGGGCCTCAGAAATTTCTCCTCCATCGAATTCAGCCGCCGCGGCCGGGATCGAACCCGCGTCTTTCGGGCCAGCAGCCGAGCGCCGTAACCACTGAGCCACCGCGGCGGGGCCTTTCTTCCTCTTGCTTTCGACTTGAATGTCATTAACCGGCCTTTGTTTTCTCACCCACTCCGCCCGCTTCCGATCTCTTAGCGTTACACCTATCATTTTTCTTTCCATAGCTCGCTGCGTTGTCCATGAATCAGCAGAGTGGTTTGTTGGGCGAGTTGGTTTACCATATTGAAATATACCTGCGCTTAAAAGAGGCGGACTGAAAGAAAGCGCTGTGTGTGTGTGTCTATCTTTCAGTCCGTGTCTATTAAGCGCAGGTATATTCCTTGAATTAATCTGCACCACAGGTGAGTACCAGTAAGATAAAGCCGTGTAAGACTTTTCTCTTGGGGGATATTGGTAAACTGCCATTCATGTTCTGAGATAACCTGCCATATGCGCTCCACCCCATTCTTATCGGTCTAGTTACTTCCCTCTCATGATCCGGATCAGAAGTGACGACCTGCCCTAAATAGGCATATTCCCTTAATACTTCCAACACTTCGCTACCAATTGTGAAGTGCGGTTCCCTTGCGAGACCGTTGAACCTTACTTCGCTCTTCAGCATGTTAATTTTAATTAAGGCTGCGATTTGGGCTAGTTGGTAATGATTCATGGTGAATACAGCGCGGGAAAAACGAACGGACGACGAAAGACACAACACAAGCGCTGACTCGCAACTGGTTTTTAATGGAAGAAAACGTCCTTTAAATGCTTTCCTAATCACGAAAACATCAAAGGTGAACACAACCAAAAAACCTGATGAAACATGACGGTGACAAGACGCATCCATGGCGCATGCGCGTGGGACAGTTAGACGTCTCTTCCGGATAAATACGAGAGCTCTTTATCATTAAGAGCGATGGAGGGATCGCTGATGCACCCGCCACTGTTATCGTGAATATGAAATGGCTCTATAATTTCAGGTGTTAATCGATCTTTATGCCTGGCGAGAATGACGGTGTTAGAGAAAAGAGGAGTGCATGTGCCTTCCTTCCAATGACGGGCAAGATTGCATGAAGAATTATTGGACCGGGAATTGTAATGTTCCCTCAAAAGAACATTTATGCATCACCCCGCCTGACCTATGTAAACAGCTCCGCAAGTACAAGGGATCCTGTACACCACACATCGGACAAAGCGACTCTGATGGTTGATCTGGCAACCACCCATCGTTTTCTTTTTATGCGAAGCATATTAACATAGGTTTCGGGCCTTCGCGCAACGCCCGGCGGTGGCCACCATTGACCCTGAAGTGGGGTCACGTGACATGACGTCACGTGATGACGTCACACCGGCTGCAGATGGGGCCTCATATCGCGCCGTATGTCGCCTCCCGGCGGTGGCCACCATTGACCTTCAAGTGACCTTCAAGTAGGTCACATGATGTGGCGTCACGTGATGACGTCACACCGGCTGCAGATGGGGCCTCATATCGCGCCGTCGAACGTCGCCCGGCGGAGGCCTCCACGCTTCGGTTCGCGCCGTCGCGCGCGCCGCGGCGGCGCCACCATCGCTGCATCACGTGATATGTGACGTCACGCCAGGGATGAAGCGGCGCGCGCCCGCCGTCGCGTCAGTCTCTGTGCCCGCAACCGCGCCAGCGTCTTTGAGCCGGGCGTGTATGCGGTCAAGATGCCTCCAAACGCTAAGGACGTTAATAGAGAGTTTTAGCTGAGCGGGTTTGTGCGCTCGCTCCGCTCAGCGAGCTAGCGGGAGTGCTACTGCGCATGCGCGAAGCGCTCAGGCGGGAGCGCGCGAGCGGAACGGCTCCTCCGCCCCGCTCCCGCGCGAGCCAAGCGGAGTCCGGAGCGGGCCGACGAGCGGGCCTCGCGCAAAGCCTTCGGGGCTCGCGCTAGCCGAACCAAACGTAAACATTCAACATGGCGGCCGCTAGCGCGGGTCTTGCCGGATACTTTTTGGCATGGCGAACAGATTGTAGGCGGTGTCGGATAACTTGCGAACGTAACTCGATCACGATCGACGCTCGCACGCGTAGAGGATGAATGCACACGCTAGACAATGCTACAAATGCGTGCACGCGCACGTTGCGAGGGGTGACTTGCGTGGTCTTGGCTTGGCTCTCGCACTGGCAGACATTAAATTTTTTTTTGTAATACGAAAGCTTCACTGCTAAAACCAAATCACTGTTGTTACCAGAAAGCATACAGCAAACGTAAACAGCTATCATTTATTTATTCACGCGTATATCAGAGAGGCTTACTTATAACCATTTTCTGGCAAGTCCAGTTACCACCACTAGGAGGCGCAACGAGTCGCCTCGCTTGAGCGGACGGGGAAGACGCTGCGCTAAAACTCTACTCGTGCGCGACGCTCCGCTGTGGCTCCGCTGGGAACTGCGAGCGGAGCGGACAGTAAAGCCGCTCAGCTAAAACTCTCTAATAATAGGAATGCAAAACGAAGGCTGCAGCGTGCTACGGAAACCGATGGAGAACGCCTAGCCAAGCGGCGCGCTCAATATGCGGCTCGAAGACAACGCTCCGAGGGTGTAAGTGAAGCCTCAACCAGTGATTCAACTAGCGGAATCGGCGACTCCGTCAGCATTTCTACCAGTTCGGAGCGCTGGAATGCCACTAAACGATGCTTCGCATCCACTGGGCTTAACCTTGATAAGCCTCCAATTTTTGTGTTTGCCCCCTTCGCTTTTATCTCCACTTGCCTGCACACGCGGTGAAGTTTGCTCGGAGCTGAAAACACAACGTCAACATTGTATCTACCTGCGACATTCTTTAACCCGTGCGCTGCGCTATGAGTGTACGGCACTACCACAAACTTCTTTCTTTCCAGTTTCGGCTTATCACCCTTCTTCACCTATGCAATAAGTTTATCACATGCCAGAGAGATCAAATGAGAGGGGTAACCGCTTTACCTTAATCGGGCAGCCTGACACATTGCACTCTCATTGATTCTAGTACACAAGACTTGGAAATGGCGGATTTAAGGCACGAGAGAATGATGCCATATTTTTACTAGTTTTGTGTGACCCGACTTGTAGTTCAAGAAAGACTTGCTAGACCGAGGAGCGTACAACCAGCACACATGGTGCATTTCTAAGTGTAGCATTAGGTCGAGAAATTGGAGTGCTCCATCCTTTGGAAGTTCTGCCGTAAACGTCAATCCCAGCGCGCTTTCCTTAAAAATCTTCAACACATCTATTAGCCTCTGGGTGATGTTTCCCTTGTGAATAAACACGATGTAGTCATCAGATGACTACACTGTTGCCGCCCAGGGACTCCGGAAAGGACGAATTACGTCGTCGCGGAGCATTTCCTTGACTTGGCGGCTAATAGCGTCGCGTTCAGCGGGAGACACTCGGTAGGGAGACTGTAGGAGAGGGTGCACGTTATCGTGCGTAATAATGCGATGCTTCGCGAGGTAAGTCCGTCCAACACGCGATGATACCGAGAAGGTGTCGCCGTAGCGCAGAAGAAGGTCTTTAACTTGTTTTTGCTGCGTCGGGGAGAGTGCTGGATTGACGTCGAACGTGAAAGCAATGTCTGGGCTCTGCTGTTCCGACAACGACATTGTGGAAATACTGGGTGTGTTGCTGACATGGGCGATGACATCAACGTGAGCCACAACGGTTCCCACGTTCAGATGTTGGTATGCACCACCGGAATTGGTTATCAGCCCTTCTGTTGCTCCGTCGACGAGATGAACGACTCCTCTGGAGACAGCAAGGCTCGTGGCAAAAAGCAAGATCTGGTTGCCTTCCGCGACGCCTTCGAAATTCCGCACAGTCTTGGCGCCGACAGAAACCATGAGACTCGAACGAGGTGGAATGGTGACGTGGTCATCCAGGATGCAAAGTGCGGTCGGGTGGTCTGAACCTCTGTGTATTGCGTGTTCTGTGGAGAAGCACACGGCCTTTGACTGGAGGTCGATGACCGCTCCAGTCTCGGTCAAGAAATCTATTCCGAGAATGACGTCACGTGAACAATGTTCGATTATGAGGAACGTGGCCAGGTAGGTTGCGCCTTCAACTGTCACTCTTGATGTGCAAGTCCCAGTCGGTGTAACTAAGTGACCCCCGGCTGTACGAATCTGTGGGCCCAGCCACGGAGTAGTGACCTTTTTCAGAGTGGCGGCAAAATGTCCAGTGAGAATAGAGCAATCGGCCCCTGTGTCGACGAGTGCAGTGACGACTGTTCCGTCGATGGAAATGCTGAGGTTTGCTGTCGTAGACGTCGTGTGAGAGGTACGGCGCGGTGTTGGGTCACGGCTGCGGTGCGGCGTGGGTTCGCTTCGATTTGTCAGGTGGCATTGACGTCGAGTCGGCGTATCATGATTTTGGACGGTAGATGGTAGTGGCATCAGGTGGCCACCTAGTTGCGGCGTAGGAGGGTCTGTTACATTGCGTCGGTGAGCAACCTCCCCCTAAAAGGTTGCTGATTTTAGTTTTCCTGACGGGGGCTTGGCGACCTTCCCCGCGGAAAGCCACCGTAAGACCGCCGAGGAGAAGAGAAACAACGTGGGGATGGCGACCTGCGTGTCCCACCGGTAGATTCGGCCAGGTAATCGTTGATCTCTCTGGGTTGCTGCCCAGGCTGCGGACGTGGTGCATCTGCAGGGAACCCCGGCAGGCCTATCTGACGATACCTGCAGTTGCGGTACAGGCGGCCCGGCTCACCGCAGTGATAGCAGAGAGGACGGTAGTTGGGAGCGCGCCAGATGTCACTTTTACGGGGATGCGGTGGAGCAGGACGAGCAGGTGGTGGCGGCCGAAAAGAGGCCGGGGTTTCCTGAAGGCAACTCGGCGACGCTTGTGCGCGACGAGCAACAGCGGCGTATGTCATTAGCGGTGGGGCTGTGGACGGCTGAAAGGGAGCTGGTGTTGTAAGCGCATGTTGCAGCTCTTCCCGAATAACCTCGGATAGAGCAGAAACTGTTGGCGTAGGCGGCGTAGCCGGGAACAGCTTCTGGAGCTCCTCGCGAACGATAGCTCGTACGGTTTCGCGAAACATGTCACCAGTGTTGATGTCCGTGGCTGCCGCAGTCATGACCAAAGGCTGACGCTCGTATTGCCGCAACCGCATGTCGAGTGTCTTCTCCATGGTGGTGGCCTCCGACAGAAACTCTGCGACCGTGCTCGGTGGATTGCGAACCAGTCCGGCAAAGATTTGCTCCTTGACACCTCGCATAAGGTACCGGAGTTTCTTCTGCTCTGTCATATCCGGGTCAGATCGACGAAATAGCTTTGCCATCTCTTCGAAGTACACCAGTATGCTTTCATTTGGTAACTGTGTTCGGGACTGATGGAGCAGATCGGCCCGTTCTCTTCGAAGCACCGTGGTGAAATCTTTCAGGAACTGGTCTTTAAAGACGTTCCACGTCGTTATCGACGACTCCCGGTTCTCGAACCACGTACGAGCTGCGCCCTTCAGCGAAAAGAACACGTGTTGAAGCTTGGAGTCATCCGCCCATCTGTTGTACCGGGACACGCGTTCAAATTTCTCCAGCCAGTCTTCCGGGTCTTCGCCTGGAGAACCTTGGAAGATCGGTGGCTCCCGAGGCTGCTGCAGCACAATATAAGGTGAAGTAATCGCTGTCTGCATGCCTATTTCGGGCTGGACGGTCGTCGACGATGGCGTTGAACGAACCGCTTGGGTTGAGCGAGACTCCAGAAGCCCAAACTCTGGGTGAAGGCCTTGGAGCCGGCGGCTGCCGTGGTGTACAGGCGTCACCTCGATGGCAGATGGCCCTCGAGGACTTGAATCCCTGCTTGCTGGGGGAGTCCGAGGCATGGAATGCGTTACCCCGCACCTCCACCAGATGTCACGCGTGGTTCAGTACGTACGGCTCGTTTGGATACGTCAAAGCAGGTGACTGCAGCGGACGTCGGTATCAGCCACTTCCACGAAGCCACGACGTGCTAGACACTTCGGCTTCTTTCTTTCCAAGGCGAGCTCGCGCGCATTCCGCGCTGTCGTGGTTCCAGTTGAACGACGACGACGAATGGAAGGTGTCAATATAATGAAAGTACATCTGTACTTTACTGTGACTGGTGGAAAAAGGTTTTGGTATTTTTATGCCCCACCCACACAAAAACACGTTTCCTCAATACATACAAATTTCAACTCAACAAATCTTTACACGTCCTTTATTTTTTTGTTTTATTTATTGATACAGTTCAGCCTCGCTTGAGGGTCGTTACAGGGAGGGTATACAGTACATTGTACAACAGACAAAATTCATATCTCATAACGTCAAGTTGGTCGCCCTCGACACAAAATGTCTATCGAACGTTCGAACTTGTGCATGTCAGATTGCTTGACAACTTCAACAGGCAAATCATTCCAAATTTCGATCACATCAGGAAAAAAAGGAGTAACAAAAAACATCAACACGTGAGTAGTAAGGCTGGATTGATTGAGTGTAGTTTGCTCTCACGCTCGGTTTTCCAGGGGACTGAGCATATCGATCTGTTTTTATATTAAAATGCCCATGAATTATTTGAAAGAAAAGCTTTAGTCTGGATTTTTGCCTTTGATTTTCAAATGACACGAGCACACATGAATTCAGCATTTCGGTGACTGAGTCCCTTCTTGTCTATCTTGACGAAATAAAACAATCGGACATTCTTTGAATTAGTTCCACTTTATCTTAAAAACTTTTTGGCGTGGGTTATAGACAACACAAGCCTACTGCAAGGATCGACGGATGAATGTTTTGTAAGCTATAATTTGACATCGGCATGTTCCAATTTTCCTCTCAGAAAGTAAAGTTTCTGGGATAATGTTGATCACACATTATTAATATGTTTATGCCACTGCAGATTATGTGTAATTGTGACTCCTAAATACTAAAAGGTATCAACATTTTTTAGATTACTTTCACAACGTTATAAGAAAATAATCGCACAATGTTCTTACTAGTTATATTGATTTCATGTAATTAATTTCCATGTCCATTTTTCGCACCAAAGATACAAGTAATGAAGGACTCGGTTTATTCTAGTCTGGTCGGCAGCAGAATAACTTAAACAGACGTCTGCAAAAAGCTTCAATTCCCCGGGAGACTTCACAACCTCGTTAATGTCGTTAATGTAAAGTAGCAACAAGATAGGAGCTAATAGCGACCCTGATGAACGCCAGAAAACACTTCTAATGTAGAAGAAAAACAGTCATCTACACGCACAACGTGCCTGCGATTGTTCGATCCACTTGAAAACAGTTTCGCGAATTCCCGCTTTCAGTATCTTGAAAAATAATTTACTGTTTTTAATCTCGTCAAATTCTTTTGCGAAATCTACGCAGATTACATCTATTTGTTCTTGGGCATCTATGGCTGAACTAAAATCATGTATCGTTTCTATGAGCTGTGTGACGGTAGATAGCCCTTTTCGGAACCCATGCTGATGCTGATAAAAGAACGCGTTATCCTCGAGAAAAGTTAGTATATGATTACTTATGATATATTCTAAGAGTTTACTGCAGATATTTGTCGGGGAAATTGGGCGATAATTATTTGCGAGTAATCGGTTGCCGTTTTTAAAAACAGGTGTTACGGCTTCGCAACGCCAGTCTCGTGGCAAGAAGTGAGTGTGTAGGGACTTTGTAAAGATTATAGTCAAAAACTTGGTTGCGATCCCATCCGACCCGCTAGCTTTTTTAGAATCGATAAGTAACAAAAGTAACAATTGACCAGGTTTTCCATCGGATATGAAAGGGAGGAAGACGGATACCCGTCACTGTCATCATTGCTTGGTTTAGAAAAAAACAGACTGGAAATAGTGCTTGAAATAATCTGCTATTTTTG